>NC_079911.1:13724646-13887366 GCF_024868665.1 Triplophysa rosa | reverse complement strand
ATAGTGTTTTCGAACAATCCAACACCCCTTTGTTTCTGGAGGCGGGGTTTACATGACGTATGCAAATAAAATGACGTGTTATTTCCCACAGACCAGGCGGCGCTACATAACACTCCCACCTATTACGTAATGGCCATGGACCAATGGTGGCTCGAGGGTGCTTACCGGCCAACACCAACTTTCCCGGAGAGTTCTGTTTGGTTTGCTGCGGCGAACTAATGAAACTTATTGTCGTTTGGACCAGATTTTGTTCAAAATCAGGTCACAGACGGTCGTTTTTCGATTTCGAATGTAGTATGCCGAGCCGTTTAAACAGATATCTAGCACTAAACAAGTGAAAATCAAACTACAATTACGGTTCAGAAGCATCGTCTAATTTTCCCGGACTGAGAATTGATGCATGCTTTTAAACGTTTTCTATTCAGTAAAAACCACTCGCTTTTTTCAGTCAACATCCATGGACAAGAGATTATTTTCTCAAACAAAAAGCTCCACAAAAATGTAGGCCAAGCGTAAAACACAGCATACGCTCTGACCACCAACTGTCTTATTTCGCTGTCATAGTTTGTAATTTTGTGTTTGTGCAATTTGGCACATTTTGACCGCACAATCGGTCCATCTCTGTTCTCTAAGGGACAAATGGATATTGAAAACATGCATTTCTCTAAAACAACAATACTACTTCTGCAGTCAGGAAATGACTAAACGGTGCCCACTGGGACACATTTACTGAAAAAGCTAAATATGATAGAGACGTTCTAGGAGAGGCACTTTGTGATTTTATGTTCCAAGAAAAAGATGAGGTAAAATGTGTGATTATAACCACAATTTTGTCATCTGTTTTTGTCACTTGTATCTCTCCCCCTGGCTTTTTTGTCTCCTCTGGGGTTAATGAGTCTGGTCTAGAGAAATGATCTAAGAGATGACAAGTTATTGGCCCATTTAGTGTGTGGCCCGGCCAAAGACCCGCCGCAATGTCATTACGGCACGACAGCAGCTCGAACCGAAATAATTGACAAACATCTGCCACTAATACGCTCTCCAACAGACGCGTCCGGTCTTTCATCCCCTTACCTGGGTGGACCGGTGCTCTTGTTTGATTTATTCTCGGCTGAAAGGAGCTCGCGTCCATTCCAGCAATGCAAATTAATTCTGAAATATCAAAACACTGATTAATCCTGGGTCTCTGAATTGTCTGGATGGTCATTCATTCTGACAGCACCCCATGCTCCCGCCTGGCTCTGTGATGGTGGCTCAAATGATTAGGCTTTAATGAGAGACAAGGGAATGTTGATGTAAGGTAAGGTAAAGTGGAATTAGACAGATAATGTTGAGCAGCTCGCTGTGAAATCAAATTAGCACCCTCTCAATCTTATCAGCACAAAGCTTTTTTTTCCTGAGCAACAGTCTATTCAAACCTCTCGGTTATTCTGCTCCGCTCTCCTGCAGCAGATATTCTCAATATCAGATTATTCAATAGGGCTCTGTTAATACAGAGAGAGAACTTTCAGCTTTTGTGAGAATCGAGATATCGTCACCAGATATCTGCTGAGAATTGTGGGAAGAGTAAAAGAAAGTAAAGTAAAGATGATGAGTGGATGAACAAAGTTCAAAGAGACCTTTTAAGGACAGATAAATATAATACTCTCCCCCCATCGATACAAAACTGTGTGTTAGAGACTTTATGAGCTGAAAATGTGCATTTAAAGGGGTCATATGGCGCGAGTATGTATTTTTCTGTGTTTTTGGTGTGTTATAAGTTGCCCATGCATGTATTAGACACTTAAAATTGCACAAATGAAAGTGTGGGAACAAAAGATGCACTCTGTCTAAAAGCGAATGCTCACCCAGACCTGCCTGAAACGCCTCGTGTAACCACATCCCCACAAATCTACCTCAGTTCGTGGTATGAGTTGACTAAGACCTCCCAAATGTATACGCAAGTAAGGTGGGCGTACCTGTCAGTACAATTGCTTTGGAACCTGATGTTCCAAATATGGTAAGAGGCGTTACATTCCATCACACGCTTGCAGTATTCGAGCAATCACTACGCACTGGTTAACTGACCAATCATAGCACACCTCGCTTTTCAGAGCGATGAGCTTTGTAAAACATCTGCATGTTTCAGAGAGGCGGGGCAAAGAGATACAAACATGCACGGTATGTGGAAAACAGCGTTTTTGAACCTTAAATCGTGTATACACAACAATGGTATTCGTTTTAGCCGTGTCATTTGACCCCTTTAACATTTACTAACATTACTTATATTTTATCAATTACTTGCATTTAAATCAAATTAAACAAAAAATTCAATTTAAGAATATAAACTGGATTTTTTTATTTTTATGTATACTGTATTTAAGCGTTCTAAGCAGAACACAAAAGAAGACATTTTGAAGATCGAAACATTGGACATCAATTTCCATTATATGGATACAAGCACTGAGACATTTCTGAAAATATTTTCTTTTGTGTTCAAGAGAAGAAAGAGTTTTTGAGCGACATGAAAGTAAATAAATGACAGAATTTTTATTTTTGGTGTAATTATCCCCTTAATAATTCGATTCAAAGAGTTTTAAAAATCATAACCCCAAATTTGAACGAAGGCCTTAATAAGCTACAATAATGAGCTAAGCATTCAAATTTACACACGCATACACACAGTGAGAGAATATTGGATTGTTATGCAGGTTAAACCTTGTGAGCTTATAGGAAATTGCAGGGATTTGCTTCTCCTCACTAGCATTTTCGAGCCCGTGATAACAACAGCAGATACTGTATATCAGATGTCAAAGTCAGACAGTCAAGTGGCTGGGAGACTTTATCCTGGAAGAGTCAGTTAAGACCACTTTTCCTACAAACACAACAGCTGAATTCTCAGGGAACTACAATGGTGGCATGATTGTTTTCTTGCCATTTAAACCGATACAGAGGCACATCTGGCAGACGTCTCCTGTAATGCTTAGAGTCAAAACACAGGAAGAAAATTGGTTGCTCTGGGCCTTAACAAGGAGCACAAGCAGTGTCAGGCCCCTTGGTGGTATTAACAAGCTATTCGACCAGCACGCCAATGAATCACAGAATGTTCAACCACCACAATTTATGATCAAGTGAGTATCACCACCATCAATACACACACAAAATTGCAGTTTACAAAATAAAATCCACATGAATACATTCAAACACAATCTATTAAAAGGATAGTTCACCCCAAAATGAAAATGGGTCTGATGAACACAGAGAAAGATATTTGGAAGAATACTTATAACCAAACAGATCTTGCTGTTTGACTCCCATAGTAGAAAAAATACTTTTTTTTGTTCTGTTGACTACCATTGAATTTTTCCTACTATGGTAGTCAAGGGGGGGAACATTTCAAGAAACTCAAGAAACCTCTTTACTGGTTTTGCATTATTAAAGAGATAGTTCATCTGAAAATAAAAGTTCTGTCATTATTACTCACCCTCTTGTCCGTTCATACAAAGCTCATGCCCGTTCATACAAAGACCCCAAACATAAGCTAAACTTTTGAAAATAAAAGTTCTGTCATTATTACTCACCCTCTTGTCATTTCAAACCTGTATGACTTTCTTTCTTCTGCGCAGAACACAAGAGAAAATATTTTGAAGAATGTTGGTAACCGAACAACAGCGGTACCCATTGTGTCCATACAATAGAAGTGAACGCGTACTGTCGCTGTTCGGTTACCAACATTCTTCCAAACATCTTCTTTTGTGTTCTACAGAAGAAATAAAGTCATACAGGTTTGAAATAACAAGAGGGTGAGTAATAATGACAGAACTTTCATTTTTAGATGAACTCTCTAATCTCTTTAATAGTATAAAACTCAGTAAAGAGGTTTCTTGAAGTTGACTGGAGTTATGCATTTAAAAATACCTTTAAAATAACAATGTGAGGGAAAAAGCTGCAATTCACTAGAACGCAGGAGGCGAAAATTCATTAAGCTTGACAGTTTGTGCACGTACAGCGTTTCAATTGATTGTTTCCACTGACACAGTATACCCTAGGTATTTTTACCATACGATACAGTTGATTTATTTCTGAAACAAATAATACAGGCATTTTGTCAGAAAAGTGATCACTTTTTTGGTCTCCTTCCTAAAAGAATTTCAAACGTGGCATGTACAAAGCTCAGGGGACAGCAGGCATGTATGAGTTGTAACACCCAATTGAACTCAGTGGCTCTTTCGGTTGTATTATTCATTAATTGGCATTTTTATTGCTTCAACTCGTTCTGTCCTAAACTCCACAGTTACTGCAGTTTGCTTATATGTTGCTGTGATTTCTTTCTCACTTATATGTTTGGATGCTCATTCTAAATGTACTTGTGCATCTTGTGCATCTTTATTCGCTAATCAATCTCAGCATTTAAAGCACCATGCTCCTCTTCCAACTTTCAACCAATCAGCAGCCATATCCCATAATCCTCTCCAGCACAGCACTTCAACACCCACTCCCTGCCTTTAAACTCGCTCAATCTTTGTCATAGAATTCAGTAAGACGGCATTAAATTAGCCCACACCTTATATGACTTAGGGAATGAATCTTATTTTTTATGTAATAGCCTTGTGATGTTATGGCTCAAGAGTAATTGGAACTGCCGGAGCTAGTTTACTGCTAATGTTCACCTGAAAACATCACCTTGGTCTGCAGGCATGATAACAGTAAACTGTGTGGCAGTCATAAAGGCTTGCAATGCATCATCAACCACACTGGGGGTTTAAAAATGTGACAAAAGTTACAACTAAGCAGATGGCTTTGAACACTGAAATACAGGCTGTATGCTATTATATCAAATATTACTTTGAACAACCAGGAATTCAGTGCATTTGCTTCAACTTAAAACAGTTTGAAATGTTTAGAATAAGACTGACAGGCTTGATTATATAAAACGTAGACCTAATTGAACAGTTGACCTCTAAAAAAAATAGTTAACCAGCTGCATTACAGTATATGATGCTGTATTTTATTGTTTATGAAACACCCTACACATTAAATAAGCCATCAATCGGTGACCTCCTCCACTGGGATGTTTTTCTATCTCCGCACTTTAAACTGTATTAGGGTGGGTTTAATCCCACTGTATGGTCCACAATAATATTGTTTATTTCAGTAGCTCATGCCCGTTCATACAAAGACCCCAAACATTAGCTAATAAAAATGTAGCCTTGTACTTTTGTAACTTTATCGCATGAATCGCAGTTTTACTCAGCTGTCATAGAGTCTGTCCTCTGCACATCCATCACTGTCTGGTTTGGCTCAGCCACAAAGTCAGACATCAGAAGACTACAGAGGACGGTTCGGACTGCTGAGAAGATCATTGGTGCTCCCCTGCCCACCCTCCAAGAACTGTATACATCCAGAGTGAGGAAAAGGGCTCAGAAAATCACCCTGGACCTCTCACATCCAAGCCATCAGCTCTTCACAATGCTGCCGTCCGGTCGGCGCTACAGAGCACTGAGCATCAAAACAACCAGACACAAAAACAGCTTCTTCCCTCAGGCCATCTACCTCTTGAACAGTTAAATGTTTTTACACACCGTGCAATTAATAACTCTGTGCAATAATAATTAAGTGCAATATTAATTATATCCTCCAGATAATACACTATCTATTTTTTATACAACTTTTTCTGTAAATTATATTTCATTCATTCTGCTGTATATGCACATACCTTGTACTACAATAGTCTATTCTTATTTTTTACTTGTACTTGTACATATTTACATACATAGCTTTACTCTCTATATCTTTATCTTATGTTTATTGTATTGTATTTCTTAATTTTTTATACCCATAGGCCCTTATTTAAATCATTGTGTACTGTATTCTATTGTGTTATGGTCTCTGTGTACTGTTGTTGCTGTTTCTGTGTTCTGGATGCTCCTGTCACCAAAACAAATTCCTTGTATGTGCAAACATACTTGGCAATAAAGCTCTTTCTGATTCTGATTCTGAACAAACTCACAAACTGAGGGCTGTCAAATCGATTAACCATGGTTAACTGATTCCAAAATAAATATTTGAATTTATAGAATATACTGTATGTGTGTACATGCATATATATATACACAAACATGTTTAAGTATTGTGTCATATATTATTACATCATATAAATTATTTTTAAATATAAATGTATTTAACTATTTGCTATATATAAATGTTTGTGCATTTATATATACCTATCAATACAGGACACACACACACACACACTTTTTTTTTGTTACAGATTAGTCCAATTATTTGATGTGACATCCCTAAAACACACACAAATACTAATAAAGACAACTTACACATTTCAATTGTTGCAATACCAGGCTAATCAGATTTTGTATTTCCTAACATTCACACAAATGTGTGGACATAAATAGATGTAAAGCATTTAGTACAGCATTTAATAAAGCATTAATTTCGTAAGAACAACCTAAAATGTCGTAACAATGTTGTCAACAACTTTTTTAAAGAGCCAAACCTGCACGCACACAGACACACACGCACGCACGCACGCACACAATAAACTTACACGAACAGACAGTTCACAGAAAAGTTTACAAATGTTTAGGCTATTCCTGCCTAAAATAATGAATATCATTTCTTCTGCGTGGTTTTTAATAAAGCAGCATGCATATTATGTAAACTAATAAATGCTAACCCACTTAACAAGTTTTTGTAAAAGCATATTTTATAAACTAAAACTTTTATCAATAAGTTTCACTTTCGCTAAAGAAGCCATTTTAATAGTTCATTTTGTCAACACTCATAATACTTAAAGCGGTGGCTTCCAACTGTTGTCCTGTTACATCCAATTTCTATAAATACATAAAAAGCAGGTGACGCACATCACACGCTGTCACTGATCTCAAAACTTGACAGCGCCGATGCTCTTTTCACACGGGATGCAACACCGTGACAGCGTGATAAATGCAAAACCATTAAAGCGTCTACCTGAGGAAGACCGTCTCCCCTTGTCTGACGGTGATATTGTCCATCTGTTTGTTATCGGACTGGGATTCTCCTTGACTGCGGACGGGAAGACCTGCGGGAAGAAGGAAGAGCAGTCTGAAACTCATGGCAACACATCTCCTCCAGCATCCGCACAGCAGCATCTTCATCTCAAGAGTTTTCCGACGGACCCGACACTACGCAGCAGTCCCACGTTAGTTAGCCATTGCAGTTCATCTGTTAATCCAGCTTTTGTCCCCAAGTAGAAAACAAAATCCTCCCGCGTACGTAAAGTACAGAGCGCTTATCTGTGACTGTGCAGCGCACCGGAACTAAAATAAAATAAAAATGCATGAAGGAAAATGTGCACTTTCGTTGCGTCCTCGGTCGTTCTGGTTTGCCAGATCCGATTGCATTTAATATTCGCATTAAAAATCAATTTTTCCAGACTGACACCGCGGTGTCAAACTTTAAGGAGTGAAAGCTGCGAATCAACGTGCCAAATGTCACTCCGGCTGCGCGTAAACAGATATGGAGCGTGTCAGTGGCTCCTCAATGCATTTACAGTATGAGCCCGAGCATACACTCCCCTCTTTCAAAAAGAAAGAAGGAGACTTGGTTTCTTTCAGAGTCTGCCAAGAGATTATTGTGAATAGAGGTAGAAATCACGCATTACTTTTTTTTCAGTCCACTGCGCAAAAGTTGGAGAAGGTGCGCTGTTGTCATGGCAGCGCGTGCTTAGTCTCTTAGGGCAGTGGGGTACAGTAATAACGAGAGCGCGCAAATCAGAGGGTATATTGTCTGCAGTAATGCAATGGGCGACATTCATTGATTGCATCGTGCTAGCAGCCCCTGCCATTGTTTGAGGAGCTCTCAAGGAGGTTTCCATTCAGGAGAAAATTGAGCTTTGTGCACAAATCATGAAAAACATGTTCTGACAATTGAAGTGAAGGATTTATAGACGGAAAGCATGAAAAGAAAATTGAGGCACAAAATTAAACATCCAGTATTTCATAAAGAAGCAAAGCAGACTACATACACCACCTGCTGCCACATGCCAGGTTCAGCCTTGAAAAAACTAGTAATCAATTCACACAAACAACAAGCATTTACTTGATAACAAGCTTCACCTCCTTTGACAGGACAAGAATGCCCAGAGCATTTATGAGTGGAACAATTTGTAAAACAACAGGCCTTTACCTCTCACAGATAGACAGAATCACTCTGAAAATCGTCCTAGCCCTCATACTCTAGAGAGCCAAAGTCAACAAGTGATGCTGGCCTGACGACAGACACATGCAGAGTGGGACCTTGGTTGTGGGGTTGTTATCACATTTGTAAGGACAGACATACAAAAAACTCACTCTTTTTATAAGCTCAAAGCGACTTTGAGACACGACAACGGGCGAAGTAAGGAAGCACACATGCATGCGGGCATTCAAGGATGACTCATTTTTCTGCAGTTTTACAGGATGGGCTGATTTATTGATGAAGCTGAAGGCTTTTTGAAGGAATTTTATTCTCAAATACTACCTTAAAAATAACAAAATACTAATAAGATCATAAAAATTATAATTATACTAATAAACAAGTAAACCATCAATTATAAACAATAGCTACACAAACAAAACAAATAACAACAACAACAACAACAGCAATAATAATAATACATATTTTTATTAATTTGATTAGATCCAGAAAGTACCTTGAAGCACTGAAAAATCTGAAATACACGTTTCAATTACATCGTAACATTTCTGATATCTCTGACTTGACCTCACCCTTTTGTATCTTTGGAGGTCTGAGCACAGATTGAGACGCCGAGTTCTTTTTTAAACATGAGATGCAGCCAAAAGTTTCAATTTGTTTTGCATTTAAACTCGTTCGTTTAATTCAATTCTTATCTCAGAGAAACAATCGAGACATTAACAAGAACATCACACATTTTCAATTTTCTATTACTTGTTTTCGAACTGTTCCTCCAGCCTCTGAGGAGACAAAACACCCAGCAAAAGAATCAACGCCTTAAGGTTTCTCAACAGGGAAAATTTGCCACGATAAGTTAAGACGTCTGAATAAACTGAAGCTGTGAAACCTCACTCACTAAGACATCATAAGCTCTTCTAAACTCTGCCCTGCTGGCAGTGTTGACTTTAGTGCATCGGCAGAGCACTTCAATAACATTTGTGGGACGGCAGCTCGATTCCCAGTTTGCGAACTCCCGCATGATTTGGTGCAACGCTGCCGGCAATGCGATATCGTGTCACTATAAAAGCCGAGTTATATATCATAGAGGGCCTTTGTGGTTTGCAGTGTTGTGTTTTAGCCACTAAATGTAACACACTTCAACATTCAAAAGACCTGTGATTGCCTGGGTTAGGAGTTCTGCTGGAAAACAATAATCAAGTTGAGAAGCTGCTCTGAGAGAGATAATGTGTGTCCTCACATATCTGTGAAAACAGTGTTTAGGGCTTAAGTGGGAACTCCAAGTGGCTTGTGACTGGGGTGTAATGGTATGCCGCTGCACACGTGTGTATGTGTGTGTATGTGTGTGTGCGTGAGTGTGTGTGTGTGTGTGTGCGTGCGTGCGTGCGTGCGTGCGTGCGTGCGTGCGTGTGTGTGTGTGTGCAAAAACACAAACTCGAATGCACCAAATTACTCTCTCTCTTCATCTGAACACATGATGGATGAGTGATCGTGCAGATCTCTATCCGCCGGAAACAAAAAACGGAGCAGCGTGAAGAAAAGATGGTGGCCAGGAGCAATTCGACTCTTTGGAGGGGTGGTGACTGCATTATTTTTGAATACAGAGATTGATATAGCTTGAACTTCTCCTTTATTTTACTCTAGCAATGCTTTGATGGTTAACCGTGTTTTCTTCAAACTTGTTGTTGTGTAACTGGAACACCTTTGCTTTCAAAGAGCCTTGCGTGTCAAGAATCAAAACCTAAATGTTATTTAATAAATATTTCAAATTCTTCCGTTGCTGTATTGTGCAAAGCACTGTATTCGCTTCCAGAAATGTAACTTTGTTTTAAATTAGGTTTGTAATACTAGTCTTATGAAATAACATTTAATTCAGTACTTTATGAAATAAAATTAAGGTATGCCGCTATAATTTAATTTCTCCAGACATAATTTCATAATGTGTGCTGGATTGATTTTTGCAACCATTCATTAAGATCAGGTCCCATGATAAAACATCCTCAGCATTGAAATTTATTGAAAGGGTAGCCCCTTGAGATGTAACATCTCATTTTCAAGGGGGTCCCAATGGCACATACAGAATACAACAAATACACACAAAAAAAGAAAACACACAAAAACAAAACATAAAAAACAAAACAAAACAAAAAGCCAGCTCACTCACCACACCATACCCATAGAGTCACCACAGTAACATACAAGCGCAACTATAAAAAAGGAAAAATACAGAGACATTAATTAAAAAAACACACACACGCTGTTTTCAAATGAGAAAATAAGTTGGATTTAAAAGAACCAAAAGAAGTAAATGATTTAAGAGAAGAGGGGAGATTGTTCCAATCGAATGGAGCCAAATTGGAATGACCTGCGACCCACTTCTGTGCAAATTCTCGGAACCAGAAAAAATGGATACTAGGGTATAATTAAGACCAAAAACTGTTTTAAATAAGAAGGATAATTAAAATAAACGCATTTAAAAAGAAACTGAAGCCAATGATATTGCCTTCAGGATTTTGGTTGCCAAGAGTTTCATACAGAGCACAATGATGAGTTCTGTATGGGCATCTCAAAACAAACCTACATAGGAGTTGTGAACAGTATTCAAGGATTTTAAATTTTGAATTGAAGTGTTTTGGTATATAATGTCTGCATAATCAATAATAGGCAGAATTAATTGAGAAATTAATTTTTTTCTGACTTGAAATGAAAAGCAGTTGATTGAACGATAAAGATAACTTAGACAAGCATATGATTTTTGAACAATAAATATCAATATTTTAGATTTTTTTAGATTTAGATTTAGATTCAATTTATTGTCATTGCACATGTACAAGGCAACGAAATGTGACCTCTGCATTTAACCCATCCAGAGAGTAGTGAACACACGTACCCCCGGAGCAGTCTAAATATCAATATGAGACTTAAAGGACAATTCAGGGTCAAGCCAGAGGCCAAGGTATTTAAATATATTTACTTTTTTCAAATGTGACCCATCAATTAAACGAATGTCAAAATCAGAAGAATGTAAATGGTAACATCTATTAGAAAATAACATACTGCAAGATTTCTTTTCATTAAGGACAAGTTTATTTTTATGAAACCACTCCTGTAATGAATTAAAATCTGACTGTAGAGTAGACTGAATATATTACATATCAGGATGCGAAAAGTAAATAACAGTATCGTCGGCATAAAGCTGAATAGAATAATATAAGCAAGTTTTAGGAAGGTCATTAATAAAAACACAAAAAAGCAGAGGACCAAGAGTAGATCCTTGAGGAACACCTTTATCCACAACCAGAAAATCAGAACTTGAGCCCTGAAAGGAGACATATTGATGCCTATTATGAAGATAAGAATTAAACCAAAGAAGAGAGTTTCTATTAAAACCTATAGAATGTAATTTATCAAGCAGAAAGTACGACCATATCAAATGCTTTAGAGAGATCAATGAAGATTGCACCAGTACATTGGCGTTTATCAAAGGAAGTAAATAAATCATTAGTAAATTTCATTAGAGCCGTATTAGTAGAAAAGTTGAGACGAAAACCAGACTGAGATGAAGATAAAATATTAAACTGATTAATATATGTTGATATCTGATTAAAAATACGTTTTTGTGTATGTAACCGTGGCTCAATCAGGCAGCTAAAAAACTAGGTTTTGTGAAATCAGGTTGTTATAACTAAACTGTGTCTGTTTTTACTCCACGTGAACAGACAACTTTGCACATGTGGTGCAGAGAGACATACATTCCAGCATTTGTTACCAGAGGAATCAGAGGTACCTTGGATGCACTTTGCCTGACAAAGTATTTTTTTATAGTAATTATAAAAATAAATATACTGTACTGTGTTTAATGCTCTGGGCAAAAGAATATGTCAAGAAAAACTCCAATTCTCTGACTGTCACGCCGCTTCAGGCCTTTATTTCGTAGCATTTGGAGAAATACACTTTTGTAGAATTAAACTGCATCAGTGCAATATTCACAGTAATATTTTATATTGGTGCTACCATAACAACAGCCATTAAATCAATATTCAAAGAACAAGTATAGTTATTTTATGAACTTAAATATGAAAAACATTTAACCGACAGAGACGGAAACCAGTACAAAATGAACAGGACTACCTGATAGTGGCATTTATTGTCATACACTTAGCATCCGATTCACTGCGATTTCTGCAAATAAACACCCAAAAGATCTTCTTGTAAGTTGGTTGTGTGCGAAATTCTGTGTGCAAAAGTGGCAAAATTGTTTGGAGATTACACCCCCAAAACGGCCAACATTTTTTTTTACAAACAAAGTAGAGTGCATAGAAAGCAATGACAGTGATTATTGTTGTTTTGAAAAGAAAATTGGAAAATTGGAGGACACCACTCACTTACAACCCTGATCTCTTGTTTAGGAACACTGGATCTGAAGTGTTGTTTATTGAACCAAAACCACTGAAATGTTTTAAACTAAGTCATGCACTAGTCAAATTGTGTTGTAAAACAGAAATAAGGGAATCGTCTTTATCTTCAATAGGTAAAATGGGGCAGGGGATGTTTATTAGCAGCTATTGTGACAGTTTTAAGTCATCATGACAGTTGTAATAGTGTTTCTTCCGAATCATAATGTATAACATCTTCTTAAATGAGAAATAATGTAGGGTGGGGCCTTTGGGATTGGACAGTCAGTATAGTCCCACCCTCATGCTGAAATATATGTCATGCAGAGAGGAAATGTTGTTTAAAAAGTTCCTGACTGAAAGATTATAACGGCACAAGAATGTAAAAAAACAATTATAACTCACACAAAAAAATCACCCACACAATAAACTGCAATATTACATCAATTTTTTTAGTGTTCATGATTTCATGGTGACATTAGTAAATGCAAAAGAGTTATATGATAATTTACCTTCAAAACAAACATAAAAAATCTCTATTCTGCATATAACACTACATACAATGCTGAAGAAAAACTCAGCTTTGAGGAATTGTAGAAAACCCAATGACAGATAGAAAACAGTGTAGTCATGAATTTAATATCAGATGTGGTCTGCAACCAAAGCACAAATGGATTGTCTTGCTCAATGATGGAAGATGTGTTGCTATTGTGAAAACTTCAAACATAATTCATGTTTTATACATCAAACCAGCTTCTGGCCACTTTCATCATGCGGTGGTCTTATGAAACACAGCGTTCAATTTGCATAACATTCCAAAAGGTGTACCGCAAACCTGTTCGTGGGGAAGGCTTCCAAAGCGGCCACAAAGCGGGCGTTGCTGCTTGAAACGGAGACTGCAAAAGAGCATTTGTTCTTGAAAGTCGTCTCTCAAGCATTGACGTTCAAAAAGAGATATTGTTCATTACACACGGCACAGCCGTTTTCCTACAATTATTCTTATCTTGTGTCAACACCTCTCACAAACAGGAGCTCTTTGAAGGATTCTTCAAATTAAGACAACTCTGGCTTTCCATTGGCTGGTTTAAATTCAGACTAAATTACCACCGTGAAAATACCTCTACACCACGGAGCCATCTGGCTTCTCACGCAGCCATATTTAATTTACAACCGCACATTAGTCAATCGCTCTTCATAGGTGTTTAAATGACAGGTTAAAATTGGTCGCCCTGACTCGCTGTGGAGTCTTGTCATTTAAAGTCCGCGGAGGTGAAAGCATTTTGAGGGCTCTCTAATTCGCCCGTCTCGTTGACAAAAATATTATCATTCAGAATATCAGACATGTACGAAAAATAGCAAATGATCAAAAAGCTTAAACATTTGGCAGTACGATGATTCATGGTTTTATCATATACGTAATATTCATTGCTTCCCTAAAATATATAACAAAGACTTAAAGATGATCTCAAGTAGATTAAATAACTGTGTCGACAATGTTTCTCACTAATGCAAAACATCACTGCAAAAGCGCTTGCTCTGTCTCAACGTCTCTCTCTCTCTCTCTCTCTCTGTAATCGCCATGGTGATTCTCTTCGGTGGAGAAGAACATGGTAGGACTGTAATGAGATGTTCCTATTGAATTCACAGCAGCTACTTAAATAGACTTGTCATATTAGATATGCCTCCAGACAAATTAACAACCCCGACACATTTTTTGCTTTCTTCACAAATACCAAACCATAATTATGCCTCTTCACTTCGATATGCATTTGTTTAGGCGTGGGACGTTCAGAGTCTTCGAAATTAACAAGAATGCTTTTGTTGTGCGAAGGAAATGAAACAAAGTGATTGCAGTACACTCGCTAATATATTTCGCGGCATCGCCCGGAGAGAAGCTCAACTTGTTCCTAAAGCCACATTGGATGCAGGGCTATAAATTGAAGCCGTAGGATCCAATTATGGCTTTTCTAACCGACCCCTGATTGGCTTCAAATGTCAATTATGTCTTAGAGGAAATAAACTAAATAGATGTGTTAAAAACAAGATGAGGGTGAATATTTAAACTCTTTATGTGGTGGTTGTAGTACAAGCAATGGGAGGCAAAGATTTCTGCAAAGCCATTAAAGCAAGGTTGGCATTTCTGTAGGCGGACGCTCGACTAAAAACTCACATCCTCTTATTCGTAAGACCCGTGGAAAAGTAAATATACAGCACGATTTGTCAACAAACCGCCAGTGCACCATTTCATTACGAACCAATTTAAAAAGAAAAAAATCAGGAGCAAAATAAAGATAAGGACTCCATTAGGCCTTTTAAAACACACTTTGAGATAAATGCAAAAACATTAGCAGATAACGGATTTCCGGATTGCATAATGGGATTTTTTGTGGCTTCTGCAGTATCTTACATGTGGTAGGTGGGTTTGTCTGCCAGGAACAGCTATGCCAGTGCCAACCGCTGGCATCACATGATGCACTGTCATTAAAGGCAAATGAGATTACGAAGCCGAATGGAGTTTACTCTCTCTCTCTCTCTCTCTCTCTCTCTCTCTCTCTCTCTCTCTCTGACAGATTTACAGATCCCAACAGGGTTGAATACAAGTCCAGGGCTATGAAAGCCATCATCTGCGGTGTGAATTGCTCGTGACTGGGAACTACTTGTTTCTATACCCACAATTCCCCTCACTCGCTTTGATTTAGCTGCTTACAACCTCAGTTTCTCCTGCGCTTCCGCGGTCGCTTTCTACCCCTGTCCCCGCATGAAAAATGGATGCATCTGTCACAGAAGCCACCAGGTTCTCTTTCATCATCGGTTTATTTTTTTGCCTGTGTAGCTGTCTGTTAGGCAGACTACCACTGACACTCTCCCAAGACATGGCCCAGAAAGTACATTACATTGTGAAAAATCTAAATATTGCAGGTGGCTTATCACAGAGACCGCTTCCCCGAGCACCGGCACATCGAGGTCAGGCATAAACGCACAGAGTCTACAGTACTAAAGCTGTCATCTGTGTTTATATCACTTGGCCAATCCGGGCAGGACCAATAATAAAAGCGAGAGAAAATCTAATATCAGCCTCGGATCAAACACGGCATCATTCATTTAGATATATTGCATACCGTGCCCCCTCGGCCTCCGCTCGTCCCCTATGAGGACGTTTCTGATTGCCACCACACTATCAAAATTAAATGACCTTTCTTATTATAATTTTGCACATAATAAGCAGCTAATTTCAAATGTTCCCATCTCTTATCTGTAGTAAAGGTTTCTATTTCCATAACCGGATTGCTGCTTTCTAGATAATGAAGCCCCTCCTGGCTGTTTTTTTTTTTTGCGGTGGCTTAGAAGCCTATATCCTTGTTTATTTCATCCAATGGAAAGGAAAAATAAAAAAGAATCAACAGTGATTCAATTTTAATCTAGTCTAACAATTTAGCAGAGATGCAAATGAAGGCAAAATTAGTTCAATAATGACAACAGAGAATCAACTTTATTAGATGACTGAAGGCCAGTGGACTTATTCGTTGTTGCTATAACCTGTTCGTGTGATGATGTTTTGCCACTTATCTAAGAACACGAATCACCGAAACATCTCAAGGAGCTACTTTAATGAGTAAAAGAACATCTTCAAAAAGTGAGAAATAAGACTGAATGAATTCAACTGCTAATCATTATCATTTTTTTTTTATTTCCAGTAAGTACAAACTACCAAGTTCCATCTGCTGCAAACTAGTGTTTGTAGTGTGCACTTTACCAAATGCATTCTACAGTATGTTTCGCAGTGCATACCCTTGTAGAGCACACTACCAAACTACATGCTGCAAACATATGTTTCCGTTAAAAAAAAAAGTCTACACAATTATAAATGTCCATTGTTTGAGATGCAGTACTCCCTTGCATTTGCATAACCAGTGATTAACATTTATTACACCACTGGTCACAGAGAAAATATTTCGGCAAATAACAAACTAAAACAACTAAATAGTCTTTATTCGTGGTTTTATATTCAAATTTGAGCTTCTATCAGACAACAAGCATTAAAAAGTATTTTCTGTTAAAACTGCAAGTAATTAACTGTAATTGGGCATGCTTTACTATTTTTCTGTCATTCTTGTAAAACAGTAAATTCGAAAGTCCACGGATAACAATAATAATTATATTTTAGCATTAGAAATACTACTGTGACTAAAGAGCTCACAAATACTGGTGGATTAACCATTGCATAAACATAAAAATGAAGTTTATGACAGCTGTAGCACAAACCCTACACTGGGTGGTGGTCCAATAAATGTGTTAAGCACTGTAATATTTTTGTTTAACAGAATGCCACTCTCTTACCATGACAAGCTGTGGAGCTTTCAACACAATCAACTAATACACCTTATGCAAAATACCACTTTTGGAGTATTAATTCTTAAAAAAAAAACTATAATGAGGACACGGAATTAAGTAGTTGAAAAGGCCTATACCAGGGGTTCTCAACATTTTTTCACTCCAAGGCCCGCCATTGTATTCAACAATACTCAAAGGCAACCCTCTCACTCACA
This sequence comes from Triplophysa rosa, assembly GCF_024868665.1. Taxonomy (NCBI): domain Eukaryota; kingdom Metazoa; phylum Chordata; class Actinopteri; order Cypriniformes; family Nemacheilidae; genus Triplophysa; species Triplophysa rosa. Next base: position 13,870,256 of record NC_079911.1, on the reverse strand, counting down.
AAACCTCAAAATTTCAAACCTTTAAAATATTTCAGAGCTTAATATTAACTGGGAAAACATGTACTAGCTATAAAATGGCCAAATAATAAGAAATATCTTGTTTTTTTATCTAATATATTGGTCATCTTGAGGCCCCCTTGGAAGTCAGCTGCTGTCCCCTTGTTGAGAACCACTGGCCTATGCAATGTATTGTACTGCATGATTAACAAAAGCATTACAAAGTCTGTATTCTGAATATCTTTCTGAAGCCCCCTTGTGGTGCAATCAATTTATAATTCAATGCGTTTGTAAATGCAACCCCAGAGCAGTTTTCTATCTGCAACATAATGGCACATTCCCTTGCTTTGTCCAATTAGTGCAATACAAATCATCAAATGTTTTGTTATTCTTTAAAATGTTGCTTACTTCTTGAACAACATGACATCTTGCCATGCTTTTATATACTGTATGATGACTGAGAGCTTCATTAACTGCTTCTCTAGTTTCCTGCTATGTTGATCGGTGGTTAAAAGTGCAGTTTTGTAACTTGAACTAATTTTGGTTTAGTTAGAATAATGTAAATTGCATTTTGTGGGTGTCAACTAGCAAAAGCATAATGCTGAGTGTATACACACTAAAATATGATCACAAAAGCGTAATTGATCTTTCTGGACAGCAATTCCGATCCCATCCTCTCCAATCTCCCTGAAAATCATGTTTCATTGTTTAGACATTCTAGCCTTTTCTATTAAAAGTCATAACATGTTAGTTGGTTGATTTGTGGAACTCTTAAGGTCTTTGCACATACAGTCCTAAATTTTCGTATGCGTTTTTTCGTATTTGCCTCTTGTTTGTACGGTGTCTCTGAATTGTTATAAAACGCCTCTCAAAATGCTTGCTACGGATGCGAAAACGCAGAAAATCGAACCCGGTCCTAATTTTTTTATGACGGACGATAATATCGGAGGCAGTGTGTAAATGTGATTGACACAACGTGAGGTTGTATTTATTTTTTAACGTGCGGAAATTTCGGATGCAAATTTCGGACTCAATGTGCAATGGGCTTTAGGTCATAATTTTTCTGAACACATTAAATGTTTTTGTTGAAGTAAATGCAGTATTTAGTTCCTGCTAAATTAATCAAGTCTCAATCCAAGCATATATAAATTATAGCTCTTTTTTGAGAGTAAAGATTACTTTTTATATCTACAAAAAGTCCTCGAGTAAAGTAGAAAATATTCACATTCATACGGTCAAATACCTGAGTGAATAATGAAATAAATCTACATAACCTGATACAATGTAATGTGACCCATTATAATTAAAGCCGTCTACTGAGGTCTATGGTGTATTTTCCCATCATGCACTAGGGTATAAATAATTAATACATGTTTACATGGTTGTTTTTATAAAGTTGTCATGATGTCACGTTTAGTATCTACTAGTTTTGTGATATCTGAAGTTATTGTTCCGCTCAAAAGTCCTACTACAAACATCTGCATGTTTACCAAGTGTCAAGTGTGAAACTCTATTTCTTTTCTACATCTTTAAGGCGATGATGCTGTTTTACAGATTAGTCAACATGCATTCAGACTTCTAAGATAGAAGTTAGGTTCTAACGCGTGTTTTACATTAGATTAGCTCACTCAATTCAATCAATATCACATCAAAGCAGATATATAAATTAAAAAAACTGTGGGTAAAAACTTCTACGTGACAGCGAATATGCTTAAAAGAAATTGGGTAAACTTCACAAATTAACGTTACATCACTGATTTGCATTTTGGCTCAAAACAAACAAACAAGTGCTCGCAGTGAGACGTGACCTGCCTGTGCAGCAACAGGAAACGTGCACACGCGGCAGGATATGAATATATACATGTATTTCTCCATAATCCAATGGCTCTCAGGCCGCACCTGCTGAGCACCTTTACATGCTGCTGTTCTGCAATTATGTCATATGTAACTGGCCAAGCATTAGCTTTATGTAGTCATATAAGCATTTACACTAGCTAATTTTATCATAGGAATATGAATCTTGCACTATGAATAGGAAGGGGAAACTATACATGCAATTTATACACATGCATAGGTGTAAAAACTAATTTTCCTTCAAAGACAGCTAAGAAGACAAGGCCTGTCTCTGCACAGAATCACCGATTTACTGATGCCCGTATTATCTGTCCAAGGACAGTGTGGAGGCACAGAGGTTAACCTTGGACTGGTGCCACATCTGGGTTCTTTAAAATGCTGCAAGAAGAAACGTCGTGTTTTTACTGTCAGAGAATGAAAAGATCAGAAATGTTCCTGGGTAGCCAATTAACAACACACACAAGGAATGTAAAGTTTTCTCGTAAACGATATGTGTGGTATTCTAATGGGGAAATGAGATGAGACTGAAGGAATATGCATTTAAAACTCCATTTTTTTAATTAAACAAAAGTAAGAATGAGATACCTTGCTGGAGATATCTTCCAGATTGGGTCAACCATAGCTTTTAAGGTCCAGTGTGTAATATTTAGGAAGATCTATTGACAGAAATGCAATATAATATACGTAACCATGTCTTCAGAGGTGTATTAAAAAGACCTTACATAATGAAGCGTTATGTTTTTATTACCTTAGAATGAGCTATTTCTATCTATATACGGGTCCCCTTGCATGGAATTTGCCATGTTGTTTCTACAGTAGCCCTAAATGGACAAACTGCTCTACTGAGAAATACATAATCTCCTTCGGCAAAGAAGCGAAAACGCGACTACAACTTTGTCCTGTGAGAGCCACGGTAGTGCTTCAAAAGGGATGGGTGGAGTGAGCGTTGGTTGCAATTCGCAACCTCACCACTAGATGCCGCTGAAATCTCCACATTGCTCCTTTAATTTGCGATGAAAAGTGTGGCATAATTACCCAAGAACAAATTCTTCAAACTATACCCAGTTGTAAATGAAGAGGCAAATGAGCTCTGGAATCAATCAATAAATCTAAATCAGCAATTAGTGAAAGTCATCAAGGCAGCTTTATTTACAGGCTATGTGCTGACTGTTGAAACTCAACAGCCATAAACCTCTAATACGTGTAACCACCAAATTACACCTTCAATAATGAGAAAAGGCTCAAAATTTCATGCTCCACGCACACCTTTATCTGCCAGAAAATAAAGAGTATTCGTGCTCTGTATTGAACCGAGGGGCTGGCCTGCGCAGTCCTGCTCCAGTGCGTTTGGCTGATAAGAACAGAATCAGACCCAGAGAACATCGGACCCGCCTGTGGATTGATCGAACTGGAGACGCTGTGATGATCCACAGCCTCATTAAGCTTTGAAGGTATTCGTTCTCCTTGTCTCAGACAAGCACAAACACACAGGTACACACCCACACATTGTGTGTTTCACACACAATATCACACAGCTGTCAGATGTAATGTTGGCATCTGCTCCTTGTCTGTGTAAATCCATATTGTTTTTTATGTCTTTCAGAGTTATAAGATGAAAAAAGGACAAATGGTAGACGCGTTTAGAAGGATTTTTAGTACTTTGAGCTCGTCTGGTTCATTGCAGACTGACAGAGTCTTAATATAAGTAATGCAAACATGACTCAAGAGTTCAGCAACTGTGACATCTAATACCCAAACAATTATAACAGCTCGCTTTATTCACGGGTTTCCACACATAATGCTTATATTCTGACAACATGAAATATACAAGTTTTTTCGATGAAATAAAGTGTCCTTGGTCTTAATGTACATGATTCATTTGTGTGTTATAAATAAAAACATGTTTTGATGAGCTTTAATCGACACGTAATGTTCTTTAGAAAGTCATCTGTTTAAAGGATAGCTCACCTAAAATAAAACTTCTTTCATTATTTACTCTCCCTCATTTTATTCTAAACCTGTATGCCTTTCTTTCTTCTGCACAACACAAAAGAAGATATTGTGAGAACAACTGGAAGCAAGAACAATTAGAAGGAAGAAAATGCCCCCCCTTTTACTTCCACTGTATGGACACATAACCACTGGGACGTTTCTCAAAATATCTTCTTTTGTGTTCCACAAAAGTCTTACGGGTTTTAAACAACTTGAGGGTAAATAAATGATGAAAATAAATTGTATGCACTTCATGGTCCAATTAAATCGATAAGGTTAAGTTCACTTCTCAGAAACACATCGTTTTACCATGCTTTGTGAATGTTTCATGTTGGACATATGGACATTTGAACGAGGATAAAGTTAACATGGCCCATGAGCATTTTACTTGACCTGTCAAAACATGTTACGGGTTCTGTGCACAAGCCTCTCTCTTAGTACTCCAAACCTACTCAAATCACAACGTGTTATTCTCCAGCTGACCCCCACCTGTTTTCTGCTGGACACAGTAAAGATGTGTGGGAGGCATTTGAAGCTGTTCACTGCTCGAGTGGAAAGAGGGCCAAGAGGGCAATCTCTCAAAGGTGACATGAACTGAAGCAAGTGAAAGCTCCCCACTTTACCAACTTACCTCTGGACCTCTATTTAGAGTTCTCTCTCTCTCGCTCTCTCTCATGCTCATAACAGTATTCTAATATCGGAGAGAGAGTATACAGTCCCTGAGACAAAAATCAGTTAAATTTCTGTCTTAAATTTAAGACTCTAAAATGTTTTTTTTTACTTTCTTTTTTCCCCGGAACACAGAAGATATTGTGAATAATGTTGGTAACCGAACAACATTCTATTGTATGGACACATAACCAATACAAGTCAATAGGTATCTTCTGTGGAAGAGAGTCATACAGGTTAAAAATGACAAGAGGGTGAGTAAATGATGACATAATTTCAATTTTGGGTGAATTGTTCCTTTAAGCCCCTAAATTGGGGCTGTGAATATCTTGGAGCTTATAAAAGCGGACCAGAAATCTTCTGAGGCCATGCAATTAGAAGCTAGAATTGTTCACTGATTTTTTTTATTCTGAAACTGGACCACTTTTATGATACTCCTACCATGCATTTTGATTCTAGTTTAAATCAATTTATTGTTTTTTAGATGAACAGCCCTTATTCACTTTCATTATATATCTTGTAAGAAACAATAACGTTAATGGACCGCAATGACAGGAGGTAGAGTAAATATAATGATATTATATGGCTTTAAAGTCATTTCTTGTTATTTACGGTTTTCTGTATAAAATCATCATGCATAATGTAAAGACCATTCTGTGAAAACATAGGCTTGATATCTTTAATATTGAATGAGTACGGTCATGTCAAAGATTGAAATCATTGTGAAAAATGTGTTGAAATCATACTTTTGATGCACATTATTTCATAATTAAATTATGAAACTTCAGCCTGGTTTCACAGACTGGGTCACATTTTCTCTAAAATGCATATTTAGTCACAGTCGCAATAAATTCATTCCTACACTTTTAAAAATAAAGGTGCTTAAAAGGTTCTTCACAGCGATGCCATAGAAGAACCATTTTTGGTTCCACAAAGAACCATTCAGTCAAAGGTTCTTTAAAGAACCATCTCTTTCTTACTTTTTTATAATCTGAAGAACCTTTTTTCACCAGATGGAATGGTTCTTTATGGAACCAAAAGGTTCTTTCTTTTGACGATACTTTTTTTAAGAGTGTAGTACATATTTATATTACACTGATTTATATTTCTTGACATGTTGCCAATTTATGATCACTGCACGTTGAGAATTGTGAAAATTATGCTACAGGTCACAAACGTATATACGTATATACTCAGGTTCATTTGATTCAAAACAGGCAGTAATAGTGATGGTAGGAAGTGAGCATGCTGTGTGACTTTGGCATGCTGGGAGATGCAAATTGTAAACATTTTCCTGCCAAACATGTTGCTATGTTTCAGAGAAAAAATTGCAGTTATAAATAGTTTTAAACCATAATTAATTGCTTTAAACAAGTGTTGCAATTTCACTTCAGAGAAGGTGTGTATACACTTCAAAGAATACATATTCAAATTAAACCTGATAAATGTCCCTTATTTATCGAATGCAGCCTTTGAGAGGAAAACCCACGGCTGGTGCAAATTAAACATAACTGGTTGTGAAATATTTTACATGTTTTAGTTAATTGGTTATTTTCATTAACTTCAACTCGCACGCACATACTGTAATTAGTTCTTTATGAAAGAGGTCGTCGCTGCGGTACATCAATTAACCTTCCCCATCATCTCACAGAATAGATAACATTTCTCACATTCATTCTACCAACTGAATAGGCCGTACCGCACAATTAATCCGCGGCCGCTGTATTCGTTCGCACCGAAATCTGCCATTGTGCACATCTGCCAAACATTTCTGATGTCACATCAAATCCGTCGGAGACGGCGTATCGGGCCGTGTGGACGCCAGTCGCCCGGCGGCATTCGTCCTTCTGTGAAGTCCAACCAGAAAGAAGAGAGGTGAGCGGGGGATTTACATGGAGAATCCATACAGAGCACAAGCTGCCTGGACGAGATAGAAAGAGCGAGACAGATACGGAGCGAGCGAGCAATCTGATGCTGTGGAGAGAGACCCACTTTTCACCGCATGTCCAATTGCGGCTGAGTGCTGTCAGCTCCGCTATTCAGAGAAAGCAGAAGCCATTCTCTCTCAAACACACATTACTGTCTCAATTCATATCAAAGAACGGAGCTCATCGGGAGGGGGGTGATGTGTGATGACAGATGACAACTTTACAATACGCAGTGCTATTAGCATGGCCTCCTCAGGACAGCCGGCGTGCAATTTCTCATCTGAATTTGCATGGGAAAGTGAAGGTATGTTGGGTTGCCAAACACAGCTCTGTGGAGAAATGCTCTGCTCTTTAGAAAGTAAATAAAGCCGGTTTGGTGGGTACACAGGGACTGTACAAAAGACCTGCAAAGCTTTGCTTCCGTGCAAAATCTCTCTCCCCATCAGAATCTGAAAACAGCTTTTGCTTTTTTAATGAAACCAAAAAATAAGACATTTTATCTGTGCACAGTATCATTTTAGAGCACTGTGTACCATATACAGTACAGTTCTCCTATAATATTATGTTTTAGATATAAAAAGTCTAGTAATTCTTACTTTTGTTTTTCGTTCTGCTTCCTACAATTTGCACAGTTTATAACATCATCTTATGATAAAATTGACTTTATTGTAAATTAAAGCGATAGTTCACACAAAAATGAAAATTCTGTCATCATTTATCATTTATCTGACAATCGAACACATGCACAGCTAAACATTTTCCTAAACTTTATTTTCTGACATCATATACGCATTTTTACATTCGAAAGTCCACAAAATGAAAAAGAAGCATCTACGCACAGCATAAAAGAGTAACGTTTAAAGTACTGATCGACTCGCTCTCTCCTCTCCGTAGTGCTGAGGACAAATGAAAAAATAACAGCAAACTCAGTATGCTAAAAGCGCTCCATTTCCCACATCCTTGACCTACTTCATATTTTTCTCTTGCTTTGCTGCTGCTCTTAGTGAGTTGGGTCAGATGATGTTCAATTATAAAAAAGTGCAGGCCGGGGCAATTCCAAAGCAATAAATCTGCAAAACAAAGTCAATCCAAGGTGAGGACCGGTGCAGCGAAATTATACATCACTTCTGGATTTACGGCAAATCTAGAAATCTGCCATTAATCTATCTCGCCCGCAGTCAATAATCACCCTCTCTCGCCGATTGCCTGGGAGATTTAATTGCTTCTAAAAATATTTGTGGTAAAGCATTAATTTCTCAGCAGATTTTATGCATAAGTCTCTTGTTAGTCAAAAGGATCGCACACCGCCACGATGAGGCCTCAGTCACACGAACGGTTCAGTACCTGTCTGAATTTGTGATGAAGAGGCTTTGAATTGATCAAAGTCAGGCTTTCAAGCCGCATTAAAGGTAAGACAGGCCAGTAATACAGACCAAAGCCTTCGCTCAAGGCACTACTTGACAGAGCAAATTGTGTGCTCAGATTCTAAGGCAAATACTCTTGGTGGGAAATTCTAGAAAACCAGTGGATTTCTAGGAACAGTTCAGTCGAACTCTACATTAATATTTCAGGAGGCCATACACACATAATGGACAACTGGATTTTCTTTGCTCTTTTGAAATATCATGTTGGACTAATATGACATTCTCATCTTCTACAGTATGTCAGATTTCAGCCAATATTAATGACTGTATAGGCTGCTAGCAAAGCCAACACGATCTCACAGCAATTCGTAACTATTTTACGAGGTGGCTAATCCGTCTGAATTCGTATTTGTACGTATTTGCACAATTTGCTTTCCCGCCACTGACGTTAGGTTTAGGGGTGGGGTTAGGGGAGGGGCTTCAGGGTGCCGTTTTTCAAATAAACACGTTTTGTATCATTCACATTGTATGAATTGATACGAATTAGCCACTTCGTAAAATAGTAACGACTTTCTGTGAGATCAGGCAAGAAAAGCTGTTATTCGTGTGACGATGCAAAATCAAAATTGCCTCATGACTCAAAAGAAGGGTCAAAGAACAGCTCAAAAAAGAAGTAAAAAGTCTTTCATTTGTGTGTGATGCTGTACTGTTGCACTGTTACAGTTAAAAATGAGTTGAAGTAAAGCTGAAGTGTAATTTTTTCCGATATGCCAAAAGAACTATAAATAATCCACTCGCATCTTAATTCCCCACCTAAACACTGGCAGTGTGGAGCTATGACTCATTCCCTTAAAGAAAAACACAATCATTTCATTTTTTTGGTGATCACATATGGACAACACATATCACGTTTCACATGAGATCCCTTGGGCTCCATGTGGAAATTTACATGGGATTCACACAAAAAGCTCCATGGCCACGTTTTTGCATGTCTGAATGCATGTGGCCTTTTTGTATGTTGTTTCAATATCTATCGCTATATTTTATATCCTGGACGAAGTGTAATTTCACAAACATGTCTTGAGGGTACCACAATAACAGCCTTTAAATTATAAACGTCAAAGAGAAGGTGTAAACACATTTTTGACATGGAACCCTGACCAACAAAAAATGTAAATTATAAAGATTGGGCCTGGGTTCTCCTGAGGTTTTTTTCTCGATTAGAGTTTTGGGTTCCTCGCCACCGTTTGCATACTGTTTTTTGCACTATTTGCCTGGCCGGGGGGGCTGCTTTACAATTTTAAAGTTTTACTTAATTAATATTGCATATAGGAATTTATAGTCTGTTATATTTGACCCGTGCTTCTCTCTCCTTTATCTTAAATGTGTGCTCTCACTGTGCGTGTGTGTGTGTGTGTGTCTGTGTCTGTGTGTGTGCGCATACTTGTCTGTTTACGTGTGTGTGCGTGTGTGTGTGTGCGTTCATGTTTGTATATCCCGGTGGGGACCTAAACCTGAATACACACCAACACATGGGGACTCGTGTCACCGTGGGGACCAAAATTGAGGTCCCCAGGGGCAAAAAAGCTAATAAATTGTACAGAACAATATTTTTTACAAATCTAAAAATGCAAAAAGTGTTCTATGATCTTTAGGTTTAAGGATAGGGTTAGGGATAGGGGATAGAATATACAGTTTGTACAGTATAAAAACATTACGCTATGGACTGTCCCCACGGGGATAGTCAACCAAAGCGTGTGTGTGCGTGTGTGTGCGTGTGTGTGCGTGTGTGTGCGTGTGTGCGCGTCCGTGTGTGACTGTGTGTTAGTACGTGTGCATATTGTGTGTGTGGAGTGTTTTGTGTGTGGGTATGTCTGTCTTCTGTGTTCTCACCTTTTTCTTGTTTTTGCAGGTACAACTTTAATTGTTTTGCTTATAGTCAATATGTCTTATGTACAGCTGCTTTGTAACAATGAAAATTGTAAAAAGCGCTATATAAATAAAGTTGAGAGTTGAGTAAAGTGTAAGAAGGTCCCTTTTAAGTAGACCCTACCTAGGAGTCAAATTTTTGATTTTTTCACATACAGCATGTATGCATAAATGAACTAAACATATGTATAAAGTGTATAAACTTACAGTGTTTCTTTACCTTCAAACTCCTTTTAATTTATTAGTTTTAATTGATTTTATTATAAATTTTCCTCACATGTGGGATGAACAAAATGGTAAAAACCAAAACATTTTTAAATGCAAAAAAAGTCTATGATGCTTGCATTTAGCTGTATAAAAAATCAACCGTCTATGTCCCTGTTTAAATAGTTAAGCAAATGTGACCCTGGAGAACAAAACCAGTCTCATGTAGCACGGAGACATTTTAGTAATACCCCAAAATACAGTATATGGGTCAAAATGATTGATTTTTCTTTTATGCCAAAAGTCATTAAGATATTAAGATCATGTTCCATGAAGATATTTTGTAAATTTCCTACTGTAAATAAATTAACTTTACTTTTGTGAGTACTATGCTATGTTAAGGACTTCATTTGGACAACTTTAAAGGCGATTTTCTCAATATTTTGATTTTTTGCACCCTCAGATTCCAGATTTTCAAATAGTTGTATCTCAGCAAAATATCGTCCAATCCTAACAAACCATACATCAATGGAAATCTTTTTCGAAAAATTACCCCCTAAGACTGGTTTTGTTGTCCAGGGTCACAAATGTGTCTGGGAGTGACGGTATGTTCGCTTATTTAGCTTTGGTTTTAAGTATATTAAATGGGAGTATAAAGCCAGGCAAGGACAGACACACATTTTGAGCCAAACTCAAATCAAAGAGGGAGGCGTACGGCTCCACGCTTGCTCTCATACACATGGTGACTGATGGATGGCCCATTCAGTGACAAGTTGTTTAATCAATGCCTTTTAAACTGCTGCCACCTCATCAGTTACAAAGCCGTAGACCACAAGAGTCAAGTGCACTGTTCGAGCTCAAGGACTTAAACTGTCTTAAACGCAGACAGCGCTTGACCGCATTCAAGCCGCGAAGACCTAGAATTAACTTGTGGAGCTGTAAAACTGTCAGTCGGTATGCAAAACAGTCAAGGTGATTTAGGATTTCCTCAAAACGGCTGTGACCTTGAAGGACCTTGTGAGAAGGTTCGGAACATGTCGACCAGGTTGTTACAACGGTCCCATGGGACTGAGGCCTTGGTAACCGCATGCCTTAGGGAGGAGAGGTAGCAATTAACATACTTGTCAGTTATTTTACTCAGGCGAGAAACCCAATTATATATATACTACAAACTAGGGCATGGATTCATCCGGAGAGTTTTTGTAAACAGTCCTAAATAGCTTGATAATACGCTGCCTGGATTTCCAGAGGGATGCATAAAGCATCGGGGACAAACTCTGAAACCGATGAAAGAAAGCTAATTCATGGATTATGGATTAAGTATAAAATATTTACATTTTTAAAAGTGGTGTTTGATAAGGAAAGAATCACCACTACTATTGCTCACACTTTGAGTTACTTCGAGTAAGTATTAAAGAGACAGTTCATTTAAAAATAAAGTTTTTGTAATCATTTGTTCACCCTTATGTCATTTAAATACTGTATATGACGCTACCTTCTGTGGAACACAAAAGATATTTTGAGAAATGTCTCAGTGCTTTTGTGCCCATACAATGGAGGTCAATGGGGGCTTAGAAAAAATATTCTTCCTTTGTGTTCTGCAGTTGAAGGAAAGTCACACACATTTAGAAAGGCATGAGGGTGAATACATGATAAAAGACTTTTCATTTTTGGGTGAACTACCCCTTTAAATGGGACTGCCCGATAACTATAATATGGTTTTAATATGAAATGTAAAGTATTAATGCATCCTATACAGTATTGTATATTGCATCATTAAACAAGATATCATGTATCACATTTTTCTTCAATAACGTGAAGCCCTGTATTAAACATCGGCATATAGCTCATCATGTACAAATATCATAACGCAAATTCTTAGGGAGAGGTTTGCTATTACTTTCATCACTCAGGCCTTTCATAAGTATATCAAGTAAATTTCTTTCACACATACATTACTCTTAAACGCACATTAAACACCCTACTCAACACAATACTGCATGTCACATTACTTGTGTTTGCAGGATGTCTGAGCATGTCTGGCGATCTCACCTTATGATTTATTCTAGCATTGGGCTTCTGCCTAATTACAAACTGTCCTATTTGTTACGGCTCCCTCCATCTGTACCTGAACCTCCTGTAAGAACCAGACGTGCACGGGTGAAAGGCACGTGGCTTATTGGACTGTCTTTGACCTTCGTTTGCTGTCTTAAATAAAAAAGGAAAATGGGGTGAGGCAATATCCGCCTGTGCTATCCACTTCACCAGCACACACAGGATGGACCCCGGTGACGGGCAGTTTATAAGCCGTTTCTTTTTTATGAGCTTTGAGGATGAAATTCCAATTTCTAAAGGGCTGAAGGCAAAGCGGCACTAACGAAAACTATCGAGACTGCACGGAGGAGTCAAAAACGACAGTAAATGTCATCATTAATCCCGTAGGGGGACGTGCACGTATTGCGCTCTTTCCAAGATGGATATGGATCTCAGCCTTTGCCCGCATGGTCCCGTCTGAGCCTGTTGACAGCAGTGCAACGGCGGAGGATATGTTCGGCTGCGAAAGACCCCATAAGCAGAAATGATGGTCAATAGGAAAGAGCAAAAGTAGCGTGGAGTAGCCCGACCCCTTTCGTCCTCCCCAGGGCAACCGTGATAGATAAACAGCATTAGAAGGAAGGGAGCTAAAACGGACAGAGAGTGTATGAGTCGGAGATAGAGAGACTGTGGTGGAGAAAGTATTAATCAGAAAGTTGCTTTATCGCTCTTTCTCAGCCTCACTAACTGCCCCTGTCTCCCACTTCAAATGGTTTGCTGCCATTAAATGGCTTAATGCAAGGATGCCAGAGTCGCAGTGACAACTTTACTTTACATCCTGCCGAGTCTCACTAGGAAACATCACTCTAGCAATGTTTATCTACGCACGACCAAACTGCAATTAAAAATATTTATTGCCGTATTTATAGCTATAGCCACTGCTGTATGCTGCTTCATAATAACACAATTAGTGAATTTTTCTAAAGGGTTTATAGTACTGTATACAGTGTGGTGGGGTCCAAAAGCTCCAGTAAGACCACATTGAAACATCCAATAAGCAGTGTATCATTACTCATTACTCAAATCCACTTCGGACAGAGGCAGGTTTAGAAAAACACGTTAAGAAATAAACACAATTATTTTCATGAAATGAAATGTACAATAACGAGTCAATATTAATATTCCACATTATTAAGACACTAATCAAATAAAACAATATCATGCTAAAATACAGTACTGTTGGATGTTGTCTTTTACAGCAAACCAATGAAATGCATTTCAAGGAAAATTATGTTTTGCTTTATAATAAAACGTTTTGTAGTATATTAGGAAAATCACGACTATATACAGTCACAGTTTCATTTTGTGAATTTAATTTTTATAGTATGTGTTTAGGTAAAATTATATTGTTTTCTTCATTCTGTGAACTACTAACAATATTTCTGCCAAATTTTGAATAAAAATATTGTTTGTTCTTGCATTTATTTGGAGAAAATGAAAACTGAAGAAAAATGTGAAAATAGCAGAAAAGATGCTCTGTATTTTTTTCAGAACTCAAATACTGCAAAGAAAACAAGTTCATATTCACTTTTGAAGCAATACAACAGTAATATTTGTTCATGTATTCAGGAAAAGTTCAACATATATTTTTATCCAATATTTTAGCCACTAGAATGCACCTAAAGATAAACCAACGTAAAAATGCCCAACACTTGGCTCTCAAGGCTTGAAAAAGTTCTTAGAGGGCTCTTAAGACTTAGAGAAGTTAACACATGTAATGGCACAAATATACATGCCACTTATGTGTGATTATGCAGTTTCATAATCATGTAAAACTTTCTTTACCCAGTTCTAAAAGCCTACGCAATTATTATCAGTGAAATTTACCGCTCTGCCCCTAAATTACACATCACCAGCTAGCGAGTCAATACTCTGTAACCATGAAGAATGAAACCATCCAAGTTCTATTTAATTACAGGGTGCTAAAGGCTGAGAAATGTACAGAAAGTGGCTGGTAATCGCTCCTAATGTAATGACCACCTTACACACACAGGTCTAAAAAAAATCAACTTTCATTGAAATTTATGTGAGTCTTTAACTGGCTCCGGGGGTCGGCGTAGTCAGCGCGACACGTGAGAAATAGGAACTCTCGCATTTTCCGTTGGCCTTGTTGCTTGAACAGCAAACAGGTCAATAAGCCATCATTACTTCTCTTCACAGCCGGGTGGCTGCAAATCGACTGCCCGCAGGTCCATTTGAAGGATTAAGGAGAGGGGTAATGCCATCTTGGAAGATGAGACCGCATACTTCATCTCTTCTCTGTGCTAAAACAGCTCATGTGAATGGTGGGCGCTGAATAGGGGCTGCATTTGCTCCCTGATTCTCCACAGGTGACAGCCCATAATCCCGTCGCCAGGGGCAGCAGTGGAACGCTTCGGGCAAGGGATATATTCATTTGGATCAGCGTCCCCTAAAAGTAATATTTTTCTGCGTGCGGCCAAAGAGAAAAAGAGATACTTGTAGAGATTATCCCAGCGATACCCGTGATCCTCTGTGACTCAGAATAATAATATAATGCTTGCCTGCAGGGGCTGGGGTTTGGCTCAACACTGCTTCTGTGAGCATATGCTCTCCAACAGACACGGCTCCTTATGTGGCTGTTCTTCTCATGTTTTAATATCATTCTCATACCGTGCCAATATTTTTAGTGTTTGCAAAACATGGGGTTCCAACTAGTACTCGACTATCCTATATGAATTCAGATATTAAAATTTAGAATATTTATTAGTTCAGTAGTTCAACAGACTACCGTTAGGCTTTTTACGGTTGCCAATGTAGCGATGATAGAACATATGGTTATAATAGTGTGTTAATCAGCATTTTACAGCAGTTTCAACCCATTCAGCTGGCTTGTATAAACATAACGTCCCCATGAAATCAATGTTATGTTAGCCCTAAGGACATCTACAAATTAATTTGCTCCAAAAACCTGACAAAATTCGCTTTTAGAAGATATACTGTACAGTATAAGCAATCAAAAAGTACATTCTTCAAAAACAGATCAAAGATTTTGATGACATCATGCCGCACTTCGGCTAATCGACTATTCTAAAAGGAGACACCACTAACTTTCTGTTTCAGTGAAAAAACATTTTTCAAAACATTTTTCAGATTTCCTATCATTAAAATGTGTTAAGTACTCAGATATCACTTATTTTACACAATATTTGCACAATATATTTGTGAAAATGTGCTCCATTTATTAACCAAGGCTGTTGGTAAATTGTTGAAACTAAGACTTGGTCTTGACAAACAGCTTCTGTTAATATAAAAATGGCGAAAAATCTGCCAAAAACCAGAATGAATGATATAGCGGTCGATCAATAGACATGTGATGCTTTCATGCATTTGTGCATAACTGCACAATGCTGACAGCAATTTGGCAATTTGGCATATTCAGGACAAAAATAAATATCTTTATAAAACTATTATATCGTTGCTGTCCTTCTGAAACCCTGTATGTCCTAATTAGCTGTTTTTCAGGAAATGGAAAAAACACTGAACCTTTTCAATGATTGCATACTATGTTGTCAAAGTTGACAAGCACTTTTTAATACTTTTATTGGTAAGATATTTGCAAAACCCAGTGATAAACATAAAGGGTGACTAATAATAATGATTTATGGCTACAACAACAAAATCACGATATATGGAGATACGAGATTTCAGAAAGACAGCAGCGATATTTGGCTTTGAACAGAAGTATCTGAACTGTTATTTCAATGAGAAAAAGAAAAAAATTGTATACCATAACATCATTTTAATTTCATTAACACGTTGCCAAGTATAAAGCTCATGTTGGTGATGCAGGTTTGAGTCCGACCCCAATTTCCTTTCCTCTATACACTCTATAACCAGACCAAACACAATAATTATGGCCAGAAAGGATTCAAAACTATTACATAACACAAGGAAATCCTAGCGGATGCATGCATGAAGACAAAGGGAAAGACAAGAGAGTGAAATGTGCAAATATTTAATATTTAATTCACAAATTAATCCCAGAAGGCCTGAGAAAGATCAAATGTCAGTCTGTCTATAATCTCATAGCCGATACCAGAGCCGACAGAAATTCCTCTGATACACTGTTATGATTTTATTATCACTCTTAGGCCTGAATTAGGTGTGAGCAGGCTGCTGAGGATTAATGTGGACCCTGTGATGAGGACCCTATCCCTGGGGTTTGATGGTTTTGAGACGGGGCATGATGGATGGATGGTGCCGACAGCTCGGTGACACACCATGCACCGCTGATGTATTGTAAAATGAGACAGACTCACAAAAGCTGCGCCTTTTCCGGCTGCCTGCGGTCGTCTGCCCTCCGCATCGCTGCATGCGTTATGCGGTTCCTTAGACCCATCCATCCATCTTCAATGACTGCAATGCCACAGTGGCATGAAATGGCATTTATGAGGTGAGCTTTCTTACATAGCCTGAGTCTGATATAGCGTAGTATTGGCACAGTGTGAGAAATGGCAAATATCTATGAAGCGTTGAAATAAAAGAAAATAACACTTGAGTTGACAGAGGTGTTTTAACTGTTGGAAATGTGGCACTGATGCCCCATGGGTGGAAAAAGTGGAAATGCAAGTTTTAACACTGAAACAGATGTTTTTTTGACAAGTTTTAAAGCTTTAAATGAAAGACTTGCATAATCAATTGACAGGTGTTGCTTGACATGTCTGGTTGACACATGACGTAAGGGTGTTGATTAATTGTCTATAGGCTATGAAGAAGGTGAGGCCAGTGAGCAACCTGTAACGAACTAAATCACAATAACACAAATAAGCCACAGTGATGACATTGCCCAGTAGACTTCTCTCTCGCTGCCTGAGAAAAGAAGTGTGATCGTATCACTGTGAGAAGATTTTCAACAAAAACAGTTCTTCAGGTATAAAGTGATTATTGGATGTTTGTGTTTTTCTTGTGCTGTCAGAATTTCTTTCAATTTGAATTTTGTAACTGGCAACTGTTTTATTTCTAGGTTGTTGAAAGTTAACATGAACGACGGATTCGTAAACTTAACAGTTCAAGAATTCTCAATTTACGTCATGGTTTACATCATATTGCGTTACATATTCTGTATAATATCCGTAAATACGCCGCTTTATTTCGAAAATAAAACCCGCGTCGCGATCATCAATAGCCAAACATTAGAGATCTGCCAGAGACTGTTTAACATCTGTTTCATCAATCACTAGCTGTATCGGTCGCAAGTCCCTGTATCTTTATTGTTATAGTTATGATGTGAACCCCGCTATTCTCCTAAATGAAGAATGTTTTTTTAAACGTAATTTTTTATAGTTACTGTTATAATGTGAACGGCCATTTAACGTATCACATCCACTTCTACTGTACTTTAAACACACTATTTCTTACAGCTATAAGAATCAATACCATTCATTATAAATGTAGGCTATACCATAAAACTCAGTAAAAAGAATCCAAGTCACAACATCATTTTAAAATTCCCAAACAATTATTTTTGTTTTGCGTCACGGCCAAATCAGCACCTCAGGTATCCATTAAATTTACAAATAATTCAACAATTTGTCATCTTTCTTTCATATATGCTACGCTCGCACACATTTTCACCCAATTTAGACCTATTATATGCCGGCTGAATAATACAACGAAAATCATGTACCGCCGCTATTTTTTGCATCATCCTGGCTGTTCATGATGGTTCTGAGAAGAATCTAGTGATACTAATACAACTGCACATTTACCATCATTAAAAGGCATAATTTAGCAGTGTGACGGTGTTGCTTTTATTAGCCTTTGGAAGCAGATGGCAGAGAGTGTTTCATCCTGTTGCTTTCTTTCTCTCTCTCTCTCTCTCTCTCTCTCTCTCTCTCTCTCTCTCTCTCTCTGTGTGTCTGTCTGTTATAGTTTTTAAAGAGAGTGAAAGATGGAGGTAGGATTAATGAAAATACCAGGAGAACAGTGTCATTGTAGCTCTGCCACAGAAAAAGGAATTACTGCCACAATATTCAGCCATCTCTCTCTCTCTCTCTCTCTCTCTGTCTCTCTCTGTCTCTCTCTGTCTCTCTCTCTCTCTCTCTCTCTCTCTCTCTCTCTCTCTCTCTCTCTCTCTCTCTCCCTCTCTCTCTCTCTCTCTCTCTCTCTCTCGTGTCTCTCCTCTGTGGCTCTCCTCCTCTCTGGTGTTTTCTCCATGATCTTTCATTCATTCTACCTCTCCTCTCTCTCTCTCTCTCTCTCTCTCTCTCTCTCTCTCTCTCTCTCTCTCTCTCTCTCTCTCTCTCTCTCTCTCTCTCTCTCTCTCTCTCTCTCTCTCTCTCTCTCTGAGGAGTTTTGTCAAGATAACTATTCATATGATATACCTGGATCAAAGGGAGGGAAACCAGTAGAGGCAACACACTGCTTTGACATTCACATAGTTCACATGCTAAGTAGTTAAGATGCTAAGCAGACAAGCAATTTAAGGAACACTTTTATTCAAATGTACTATTCTGTGTGTAATCGTATTTAAGAGAGGGAACGTGCTAACTAAATTATCCTTCTACTAGATAAAACAGCCTGAAAACAAACAAACAAAATGAACCTTATTTAATATAAAAGTGTAGACCTGCTTGGAAGCATTTCTGGACTAGTAGCTTTGACAGAAATCAGCCAATAGCACGGTAGAGAATGTTATTAGCAATAGCTGTTCAGCATGAAATACATGTACGCTCTCTCCTGTGAATACATGAGAAAACATAATTTCACGTTGACCAACATTGGTGGGTATGGATATAAGTAAACACATTATGAGTCTTTCCTAAATCTGTCCTGAATTTCGGATGCTTTGCACTTCTTTAACTGGATTTATAGTACTGTGCCCTACAAGCCCAGGAATGTAGGTGTTCATATGTACAGTATGGGTAAAACACATGTATGCTTGCTTTCAAGCAAACCTGACAATGGCATTGAAATGTTGAAGGGCAACTATGGTGACTAGTAAGGCTATGTTCACATTTGACTAATTTTTTTAAGCTGCTTACGTCTGTTTTACATTATAATTCTATGGAGTAAACAGTGTTTTAAAAAAAAAGTCCTAGTTATTGTTATTAGTTATTGCAAAGACGCTCTCTGTTTGTAATTCAAATAGACTTCCGTTACGCTGCCTATGAAGCCTGTCTCTCTGAGCTGCCTTCATGGACAAATCCTGCCTCTGAACAATGCCGGCTGCTATTTGTAACCACAAAGCAGCAAGGTTTTTTTTTACTAAAAAAGCGCCATTGTCAACGTTTTCTTGTCAAAAAACTCGTCAAATGTGAACATAGCCTAAGTTTGGTTACACGGAGTACACACTTCTTGATCCAAGGACACATATCTTGAATAGATGGTTTCACACGTAGCTGTCCTCAACCATGAATATCTATGTATACCTTTCTTAAAGGCCATTTAAAAAAACTAAACACTACTCTATTGGTAATCCATACTTTGTGTGAGTCATTTCAACACTTGTCTACGTAGAATAGCTATTAAAATGATTTAAATGATTTCTATGACAAAAATGCTATTATAAAATTTGCTTTGGCTTTTATATTCACAACATTACGTTTAATAAATTTAGCTTGAGGTGTCACAATGCAGTTTAAGACATTCTTTGTGTGACAAAATGTAAAAACCTTTCCAAAACAGAAAATGTCTACATTGATAATCTTCCACATACCGCACCAACTAAAAGCAGCACAATGTACAGTACTTTACAGTCTGCTCTTACTGAAAGTACACAAACACAACCTCTGGAAAGTTCAATAAAATGCACACTGAACTCTCTCTGAGGGTCACAGGCAGATCAAGGATGAACAGCTGTAAAATTTACACGTTGTGATCTCTTCGCCCTTGGTTGTTGATTGGGTTCAGATCGCTTCCTTTCATAGGTGCACCTCGCTCATCAAGCATCTTTTAGAGCCGCATGCCGCCAATCACCAAGTGACACGTAACACGTTCTTATTAGGGATGCACCGAATGTTCGGCCACCGAATATGTGAAGTGGCCGAATAAATTTTACCGAACATGACTCGAGAGAGAGAGAGACACGCGTGCGCTTTATTACTGCCGCAAACATTTTGGCAGTGTGTGTGTGTGTGTGTGTGTGTGTGTGCGCGTGTGTGTGCGTGTGTGTGTGTGGAGCATTTTAAAGTGTCAGAGAAAGACACAGGCGTCTTTACCGGTCGGTAACTTTACTTCAGACGGAAGCGGGCTGTCTGACAGTAGCCCCGCCGCTCGCGACATCCTTTGACATCATACAGTGGTCGCGTTCACACAGTTCCCTGTACTACAACTTGTCAAAGTATGTTCTGTGCATCCCGGCCACGAGTGCACCTTCTGAGAGAACAGACAGCTTTTGTGGGCGGAGTTTGGAGGAGAGACGTGAACTGAAATGGTTGTCAGTCAGCATCACTCAGAATTGCTTGCATTGGATGTTTTTTTTTTCTTTAAAGAGTACATTCCTCGAGATCATAAAAAATACATTTCATGAAGTGTTTAATTTTGCCGTGTTTGAATGTAAGCAATCTGCCAAGTTGTAAATCCGAAGGTGAACGAATAACAAAGTTATTAGCTTATAAAAAAGGTAATCGACTCTGAATCACGCGAACAAGCCATGACCTGTCCGAATCTTTAGCCACAATGTACCTACGTCACTAGAAAAATCCCCGCCTACTGACTGCGAAAACTTAACTCTCTCCTCCCCAAACACTGTACTAGCTCGTTCGTGACGTGTGCATCATGTCTAAGAGAAGCTGTGTTCTATGTAGTGAAACTAAGTCAGTCTTATTTTCACTACCAAAGGAAGAACTTCTGAGGAAAAAATGGTTACTATTTATTTTTCAAACGACACCAAAGGAGTATAAACCGAACGTTTTACTTTGCTCGCGTCATTTTACCGAAGATTGCTTCATCAATCTTGGCGCCTTTACTGCAGGATACATTAAACGTCTTTCCTTAAAAGATGTTGCAATACCAACTTTATTTGGACCTGTAAGCTCCACCGAATCACAACCTGTAAGTGTGACTCTTTATTTTTGTCTTTACTTAAAATTAAATTTGTGTGACGTTATCTCATGTCTGTGTTTAGCTAACGTTACCGTTATTTTTGGGGTTGTTACTGTTTGTTTACCTAACGTTAGCTATAAACTCGTTGCGCTAATGTAAGTGTTCAACCATATTAACTCGCAAAGTCTTTATTTCAAGAACTGCGTGGTGTACTATAGTTATAATAACATCTGAAGATACGAACACCGTACACTGTATGCCGTGATAACTAACTGTTACAAGAGAAGTGTCTAAAACAGTCCTTTTTCTTACTGGCATCTGTATAAGGATTAAAGAATGATTCGTCAGACTCGGGCTCGAGCTGGTAAGGTAAAATCGACACCATCTCTCTCTATACACTGTTAATATCCAACCACCTGCAAACCGTAATACAGTAGTAATGATAGGCGGTCCATTTGCGACACATGCTGAACGCGTTTGACCAATCACAGCAGACTAGACCATTTGACCAATCACAGCAGACTAGACCATCTGACCAATCACAGCAGACTACACTATCTGACCAATCAGATCAGACTACGCTGGCGGAAAGGCGGAGATTACACAGATGAATCGGGGAACGAATCATTTGAGAGTCAGTCAAGAAGTAAGGTAATAAAAACTGCTTATTATTACGAAATAATAGTATTTTTACATCATGTATGTACATAAACTTGTTGTCGGACACTCCATAAACCAAAATAAGCCCTTAAAAATATTGAGGAATGTACTCTTTAAATCTTTTTGCAATGTACCCTATAATAATCCATAATTCATTTCGGTGCATCCCTAGTTCTTATCTCACGCATAACAAACCCGCCAGAATGCACGACTAGAGGCGAGAACGTCTAAACTACAGAACAGAGGTGACAAAAAAATTACTTTGTTACTTTTGATTACTTCGCCAGAAAACATCTACTTACATTTTACAATGATCAAAATCGTTTATCATAATTTGATCGTTTTTCAGATGCGACACGATAACCAAAACATATTAGATGCACAAAAAATATGACATTAAAGACTCGCCATTTGCACAGCACAATTCAATCTCTGATGATAGATGCAGCTGACTACCGCCCGGTCATAATGTTCTTCTCCATCACTTGATGAATTACTGCTACCATGATCAACAAGCAACACAAGCATCTATTATGTTAATAAAATTCTGTTTATCGCCTCTCTTTCCTCAGACTATAATAAAGCAACATCAATCGCGTCAAGAAAACAACGCCAAGATTGTGTAAGGTGGGACCTATAGTCATAAGCCATTTGTACACAGAAGGGGGGCGTGTGTGAGCTGAAAATAAATGCAATAAATGCTCAGAGTGTTAGCGCGTTTAACTTTAGCTGGATTGCTGGTGAATAAAATGCAGGTTTCTGAACTGAAAATATCACTCAAAAAAGTAGGCCAACAGTTTAGTGAATTCATCTCTCACTGTTTTCTGCTATAACTGAGATTATTTTGCATCCGCTGGAAGTTTCCATGATGCTGGATTTCTAGGTAATGACACCAAATCTAATAGGAGACTGAGGAAAAACTGCTTAGTTGCTCATTTGATGTCAAGAAAAATATGGCAGTAAAAAATATTAAAAGGAATCAGGTTAGATGAGTAAAGCAACGTACACATACTGTACAGCAGCAAGTCCCACTTTTGAGAACCAGAAAATTGTACTAATAAAGTTGTTTTGCTATTTATTTACTATTTACATGCCATTTTAGCTGAATTATTAAACGGTTCTGTACGGAAACACAGATATGAAAACATGTACTGTATCTGCAGGTAGGCTGCATGTTTGAGAGCAATAAAAATCAGAGTGCGTTGTTTTTAACTCCTAAAACCACTCTGAAGCGACCCCAGAGGGATCAATTAAAAACCATGATGCATAATCTGTCACACACACTCACGCTAATGTGGGATATTCATGAAGAAAAAGACGAAAAAAGAAAGAGACACGGAGTGGGCTGGGGTTGGCTGAGAAAGACGAGAAGAACTTCCTCTGTCGTCTCTCTCAATGGGACCCCGCTAAAGTGGTACCTCGACAGAATGCAAAGTAGGAGAAAACAAAAAAGGATGAGAATTTGAAACAACAAACTCTATCCTCATAATGGCTGCTTGTATTTACACATGACACAGGGCTTTTCATCCCTATTAATGCATGACAGCATATCAAAGTATGTCAAAATACAACCTAATATAATGAAAAACCTCCTTTCTCAAGATCACAATATAAAACGCAATATTATGAATATAATACGACATGCATTTTAATATTACAAAAAAACATCCTGTCTATCACTATTGACTTCCGTTCCAAAGGCATTATCGTAATGTATTTCTGCCCATTTTTACAAACTGAAGGACGAGTCGAACAGCTGCGTGAACCGATATCACAAATCACAAGCCCTTAAGACGTCCACTTCAGACCTATCAAAACAGCGTGACCTAACAGCATGATGCAATAGCCTGAAACTCTCTTTTGTGTGTGTCATGTTGACAGAACAAGAGGTTCAAGCCATCAAATGGCGAGACCAAAGCATGCGATGGCCTGGCATCTCGTAAAACATTCACAATTAAATTCGCAATATTGCGAGGAGCCTAATTCTGCACCTCACGGGGGTAATCGCAAGGGTTGCGGCAGGCCTGAGACCATTAAGATTTCATCTTTCCCGGGGTTTTGCAGTCTGCACAAATGCGCCTTGTACACTGCCACGGCTGTGAGAAGAAACTATGGCTCCATTACACTAATTACTATGGTATGATGGCCTGGGAGTAGACTGTGTGTCAACCAAACCCGACGGCAAGAATGGGATAAAGGTCACGTACGGATGCTCATGCACGGCTATTTTTATGCAGGATATACTGATTAATGCAGACGTGTAGTTTTTTTTAGACGTGCAAACAGATCCAGTCACAGTGTGTCTGTTACAGTCAACACAGAACTGAGGAGGAACGTTACAGTTTACGTTGTGCCGAGGCACCTGGTTGCACTTTCATCATCTTGAGATACCGATGACATCAGGTGACAAATATCTGCCGTGATCTAAATAAAATATCTAAATAAAGCAAAATGGTGCTGTTGGTGAGAAACACAAGCTGCTATGAAAAGGAAATTCAAAAGTGAGAAACACCTTTCATGGAGGGAATATAATTGCTTGGAATTTCTTCATGTTCCTTAAAGACCTCATGAAAAATAAAATGTGGTTTTATTAGTGTTTTGTACTCCCATGTATTTCGATTTAGAGACATCCTTTTGCCATAATCTCAAAAAAGTGGACAAAATACTTTTACCAGATGAACACACTTGAAATGTTGTGTTTCTATTCAGAAAAAATGAAAAACATTGATGCATAACATGTGGAAATACTCATAATACCACCTGTTATTTCCCCCAAAAAGTTCACAAAAAAGTCAACATTTATCATTTAACATATCATGCAAAACCTGTATATGACTCTTTATTCTGTGGGAAACAAAATAAGATATTTTGAGAAATGTCTCAGTGGTTTTGTGTCCGTACAATGGAAAACCTGTTGTTTGGTTACCAATGTTTCTCAAAATATCATCTTTTGTGTTCTGCAGAAGAAAGTCATACAGGTTTGAAATGACATAAGGAGATGGGGGATTAATAATAAAATCATTCTGGGGTGAACTATCCCTTTAAATCCTATTGGCTATTAAAAAAGAGGACTCCAAACCCAACTTCCTGTTCCAATAGGAAATATGTCAACACATCAATAAAAACCGTGCTCATCAAGCCATTTCACTAGGTCTTTAAAGACAAAGCACTTAACTCTTTGCACACCTGCTCAAGCTGATCTCTAATAAAACTGAGGCTTGACTTGATTTATTCCCCCAGTCGGTGGGGATTTCTTGTTTACTGCACTTCAGCAGCTATTTCCACTGTCATTTCACCTCAATATTCAGACTGCTCCACACTTCCTACACAATAGCCCCGTGGATCAGTCACAGCATCCGCACGGTACTAGAATATTCTGTACGGCAGAGAAAAGGGGGAAAGGATGACCACATACAGCACAAACATCTGTGCCGGGGAGAAACTGCCAGGTCCAGCTGTGAGAACCAGAGGATCTGGTCATGTCCACGAAATAAAATCTGACCAGATAAGACACACACGTACACCCTGCCTCCGAGGAGACTCCGGTGTCAGCTCATATCCCGGCGTCACAGTCATCTTCCAAGGTTCTCTGGCGCAGCACCTGTGCTCTGCCACGGCCTTAATGAACCCGCGCTGCTGCATCCTGCAAGATCGCATTATCCCGTATCGAAGCGCTGCGGACAACAGGAGCCAACCTGCGAAACCCGGGTGCTGAAAGAGCGCGGAGCATTTCCTGTTATATTCCGCCAAGACGGTGAATTAAACATTAGCCAGCTGTTGCATCGAGTACAGAAGGCCTGATAAATGACATAAGAAACACACTTGACTGCAGTCTCACAGTCTCGTTCCACATTAAAGCGAGTGTAATGTTTGCAGTGTTTTGGACATCTAAATTGGCCATAATTCCGGTAATCTTTCATCGTGTGATCATTTTCTCAGCTTCTGAAATTACTTCTTTTTTCATGATGTAAATAAGGCTGGGAAGGTGTGGGGAATAATATTAGCCTACAGTATGGTACAGCATCACAACCTAACATGCTTGATGATGATAATGATTTTACACCAGTGTTGGGGAGCAACAACTAAAAAAATGTTCAACACATTTTATTAAATCACAGCTTTACATCCCAGCAAAATTAAGCAAAAACAGTTTAGTCCTCCCTCTTAAAGTGATAGTTCACCCCAAAATGAAAATTCTGTCATCATTTACTCACCCTTTCAGAACCCCAACGAAGATATTTTGAAGAATGTTGGTAACTAAACAATGGCGGTACCCATTCCCTTCTATCGTATGGACACAAAACCAATGCAAGTGAATGGGTGCCGGCACTGTTTGGTTACCAATATTCTTCAAAATATCTTCTTTTTTTGTTCTGCAGTAGAAAGAAAGTTCAAGTACTGGTTTAAAATGACAAACGTGTAAGTAAATGATGACACAATTGTCATTTTTGGGTGAATTTTCATTTGATGCCAGGGACATACAGTACTGTGCAATTTTCCCAACTGTGCTAATCGATCACTATTGCCTTTGCTGCTGTCTACTATTTGTTCTGGGCTGACTTTTATTGATTAAACCTATTGTTATGCAAAAAGAGCTCCCTTCACAATGTCGCATATATCAACATGCTGTATACACGGATTACATTAACAAAACCAAGTTAGTGATTTGCTCACAAACACAAGGAATGGGAATGCACATATACCGTGCATGCCGATCAAGATAATCCAATATGAAATGATGCCTGCAATTTGCAACTGCTCTAATACAGTCAGACTACAGAAATGCAATAATAAACATCCATTCAGATTGTATTGATGGCTTTCGATATAGAACTTTCTGTAGCATGCATCTCTCATAGCGTCCCCCCTCCTGCTCTATTAGAAAGGATTTAATTTCAAGGATGCTGTCGGTGGGATGGAAATGACATAGTGATCCTCTATTATCTGTTCTCTCTTCTTCATAATGCACGCTGCTTTCTGCGCCATCGATTGCGGCCAGCAGATGTTGTCATTAAATCAATTTTAGCGAGAAGAGAAATGGTTTGTGTATGAATAGCCCTTGCCCGAGCCATCAATGGAGCTCTGACAGTGAAATAAGCATGCAGAAGGTTACTGACTGCCGTTCGCGCATGTAACTGTCCAGCGTGGGTGGAATTGTAGCACATCTGACACAATCTGTGCCACATCAAACTCATATGCTCTATGTCAGCTAGCTGATTTTTCCAACCACAAACGATCTCGTTCTCTTAATGTTTTAAAAAGTACCCGTGTCAAGATGAATGTTAGGCAGGGAGCTTTGATTTTTTTTGTTTCTGTTGAGAGGCTGACAAGAGGTTGGAGGTTTTAATTACAGACAGCAGAACAGACACACGGTAGATCCCTGACGCTTCTCTTCTTTTCTCCCGTGGATACGGCACGCTGATCAAATACTTCCACACCGAATATCATTCATGAATTCTGCCACTGCAGAGATCAAGTTTTCTGCCTGCCCTGCTAAAAAAAACTAAGTTATTCTAATTTATTGGTTATATCAATTGTATAGTTTGGTAGTTGACCCAAAATTGAAAATTCTGTCATCACCACCATGTTCGGTTACCAGCATTCTTCAAAATATCTTATTTCATGTTCCTCAGAAGAGAGAAGGCCATACAGGTTTGAAATGACAAGAGAGTGAGTAAATGAAGACAGAATGTTATTTTTTGGGTGAACTAGCCCCTTAATGTAAACTAATGGTCACTGTTGGTCTCCATGGCAATGTGTTGGGTTTTGTTGGTAGGATATAACTGCAGTAAGAACCAATAGAATATCATTAAATCCTACTGGAATAATGCCCCAAAAACACCATACATAAAACAATTTTGTCATTGTTAAATGGTAAACTGCTAATGGTTCATAATAGTATGTGTAATAGCAACCATTCACGTTTCTATTATGTTTTTCAGACTATCCAGACTCAACTTTTTGATATTAAATGCTTTTGCTTGTTGTCCAATAAGAGGCTATTATATTTACTGCTCAATAATAAACAACTTGAGACTTTTGGTCACGTGTGAGGATGATTTTGAAGTAAGGGCGTAAATAATGCATTACGTGAACAAAATGCTGAAAAGCATGGCAACACGCCATTATGAAAATATAACGTTAGCGTAATCCCTGGCCGTTTCTCAATTCCAAGAACGCAAAGAACGGACTTGTGTTCCCGTGGAGACCGGTCTTGCGAGGCAGCCTCGGAAGAACAAACTTGGATGGACGCGCCGCAGTGACTTCTGGGACTTCAAGAGGATTCTGTACGTGCGCAAGGCTGCATTCGATGCATCCTTGATATCGAGAACACATCCGGGTACTTTCATGTGTTCTCTGTTCTCGTGTTCTTAAGTATTGGAACGGACTTTAACGGTTATTGATGATGTAGAGCGAGGACACAAGAACGCACATTGAGAACACACATTGAGAAACCGCCCCTGTCTGATGCAGAAAAATAAAACAAACACTTTTAATGCCGAGCCACTTCTGCTGTGAGTCTCTACTGCCACCTAGTGCGCAGAACACAAACAACACTGCCAACCAATCACAGTCATCCAGCTGGAGTTTATTTACATTTATCCATTGGCCAGACACTTTTATCCAAAACTACTTACAAAGCATTTTAGGTAAACATTTCACCAGTATGTGTGTTTGTGGGAATTGACCTTGTGACCTTTCTCAATATTCTGCCTACTACACAGGAGTACATTTATCTAGTTTCCAATGGAAATAAACCATTTTAGTCAAGGTTCTTTTATTACGCATTCACGATTCGTTTATTCTAGCAGACACTATGAAAGTTCAGGATGAGTATTGTAAAGGATAAAGAGAATATAATGAGAGTTACCGAGCCACTGTTTCCAGAATGAACTTTGGTGATATTTCAGCGAATTCATTCCTTAGACAAGATCGCTTTTAATTAGTACTTCCCCATGGGACCGATAACAAGCTCTTATTAAGCCATTCTGAGGATGATACACACTCACCTATATCATACACTGACTCACACTCATTCAATCTGTCCTTCACTGAACCCTCCCATTCACTGGCGCTATCGCCCCCAGCACACGGTTCAATTAATAGCAAATGTGGGAGAGATTGGTCCAGTTGCCCGTTCTGTTAACCTATTCAATTAAGTTAGTAATGAATCAGAAAGGCCAACGTTTTCATATACACACAGAGATGAACAGAAGACAAACGAGGGCAGATGACTCAACGTAGAACTCTAGTTTTGTGAGAGGATGGGTATTCTTTTACAAAGCGCGCTTGATTACTTCATTCTGATTGGTAAGTCGCGACAAACTTCGTATCCGATCGACCGGTAACGTTACTTGTATATTTAATGTATCACTCCGCTGTATCTTTTCTCGTGCATGCGGGCGACTTTTAAGTTCAACTGGTCACAAACGAACCAATAAAACACTTTAAATGAGTAAAAACGTGACCGATTATCAATGCCTACTTGTTCCTATATTTTTCAATATAAACAAATTCCATCATCATTTCTTTTATGAAAGAATTTCATTAAAACTGTTGCAGTAGGGTACATCAATAGTCTAATAAAGAAAAGCTTTAAAAATTATTTTACACTTTGGGACCATAAAAAGCATACTTTCCTTAAGCTTATTACATCTGTTGCACATATAAAAATGAGCAGACGGAAGAGAATCAGCCATTTACTGTCAAAATGAAATTCTATGAAATTCTGCTTCTTTAAACTTGACAACTTGTCTCGCCCCTGACTGTAACATTGAACCCTATAATAATAAATTGAAAGGGCATCGTGTTTCAAGAAGCAATGAACGAAAGCCATGTTTTGACACCAGGCATCTGTCAACTATATGCTGATAAATGCTCATAGTTTCAATCCACTGAACTCCACAGACGACGTGTCATGTATTCTGCCTGTTAATGCAGACTAATACAGAGAATAAATTCTGTCCGTCTGTCTGTCTCTCTTTTACAGTACTGTGCCACAATTTGAAGAAACTGCTGTAGTAATTGATGCAGTTTCACCACCTTCCTCTTTAAAAGAATATGCCCAAATAAGTACCACTGACCCCATTGCGACCACTGGCCTATTATGACATCATCACCATTGAAAAACAGTCAACCGACCAGTTTGTTGATTTATGCTTTTGTCATAAACAGCAAAGGCAGAAGATTAATGAAACACACCTTCAAGAAACTTGTTCAGCCAGTTACGACAACAATTTGTTTCTTATCCTTGGTTTTCCTCAAGGGTTTCTCTGTTCTGTGCTGTGTGCACATGGCAGGTGTCAGAGCTGATGTTACTGGCTGGTGATCAATGGTCATCATTAGTTTTCTGTGCCCTGTGCATGTGTCTGCTTTGTTTTCTCTCTTGGATTTGTCAGATGCTGCCTTCACAAGGTTTTTTAACTTATCATCCATCACGTAGGATTTACAGCCTGGGCAGATCGATCCCTAATCAATTAGAAATTATCCTGGACATCCACCACACTGGGCTTTCATTTTTCTTTAAAGGGATAGTTCATCAAAAATGAGCATTCTGTCATTATTTACTCTCTCTCTCATGTCGTTCGAAATCCATATTCTGTTATTTTTGTAGAACACAAGCATAAGAGAATTTCATCTGTCAAACTTCAAAAAGCACAATAAAAGTAGCCCATGTGACTTTTGGGATATCATGTGGCTTTAGAAGTCATGGAATATGGATATTTGTATTGTGTTTTACAGTGCTTTTTTGTTATTTTTAGAGTCGTACAGACTCAACACAAGCTATTGTGGCATAATAAGTTACAATACCTAAACTCATTCCTTATTTTATTTGGCATTTTCTCTAAATTTAAGCCCATCAAACTAGAATAACACAAATGGAACTTATGGTGCAACCTAAACAAATCCAAAATACATCATATCACACATTTGATCATCTTCAAAGCAGCCAACCTTTGCCTAGAATTTGCAAACATGCACTCGTGGCGTTTTACCAACCAGCTTTTTGAGGTTTCACTTAGAGAATACTTAAAAATGAATTCCTCTGTGTGCCAAAATAAACATCTCCAACTTTCAGCATACAGATCTGGACCAACATCAAGATAAGTGACTGAATTTTTTACATTTACCATTTCTCAAACAGAAGCCTAGGACACTATACAGACAATAGACAATTGGTTAGCCTAAAACAAATAATATAATATTTTCAGAACACAAGACAACAATAAACAGGAAAATCACAATGGCAAGGACTGGGGGGAGCGGGCATTATATCTCCAGCACCCTTTGGTACAACTGTGTCATTAATTACTCTTGTTCAACAGAATCTTAACAATACTGACATTTTCTCTTTCACCTCAGCGGTCTACATCACACCACATAACCAATTCCTTCCTTCATCCCCCCAAACTGTCTCTCCCTCTATATAACTCTGACTTTCTGTCTCACCTCTAAAGGGCATATACATATTTGCATTGATCCTGTGACAGAATGATGCATGTGTCATTAAGGGATGGAAGAACAGCAAGAATTCCCATTAAATCTCCAAGTTCCGGTTGACTTTTAGTGCAGGGTGCTGATAACAGCAGACACGCAGGGAAAGTCTATACCGCACCATTAACCTTACCCCTCAACCTTCACTGAACAATGCATTCCAATTCTGTTGCTTAGATACAATAGCGCATTTGCAAAAGTGCTGTGGATGTTATTTAATTTCAAGCAACAGACATAGGAATGAGCTTTCTAGAAATCTAAATGAGCCCGCAGCACAACACTGGCCAAATACAAATGACCTCCGCGCAGCCGAGGGCTTTGGGATCAGATGGTACATGTTTCCATTCCGCTCGGGCTGGGACTGATAATGCTAATCAAGTATTGTTGTGTGGCTTGGCCGCACGAAACGTCAAAGGTTTAAACTGAGAACATTCGCAGAGAAAACTTATAAAGATGCTGAGGAACTTAAGTTACTGGCTGGTACTTTTCTGTAGTTTTAGGCTTTAAGAGGGATTTCTGAAGATATTTTGGGTTATTATATATATGTGTAACAAGAAACATGTTTACAGTAAATACTAACAAGTCAGGCAATAAAGAAAACAAATGCAGTTGTTTTGTTACATTGAAACTATGTACAGCCACGGAAAGGATTAAGAAACCATTTTGAAATTGCTTTCAGTTTTTCTGAATAAACTGTGTTTAGGTAAAATTATCATTATTGTTTAATTCTGTGAACTACTAAGAGTATTTCTCACAAATGTCAAATAAAAATATTGTTTCTAATTGCATTTATTTGCAGAACATGAAAACTGGAGAAACAGGTGAAAATAACAGAAAAGATGCTCTGTTTTTTCAGATCTCAAATACTGCAAAGAAAACAAGTTCATATTCACTTTTAAGCAATACAACAGTATTTCTACGTGCATTTAGGAAAGGTTGTGATAACCTCGATTATTATCAGTTTTCATGTGTCTTGTCATACTGTCAGTCTTTCGCATTGCTGTTGGATGACTTTATGAGACCCCTGAGGTTTGATTTTGTTGAAATTCAAGAGACACTGCAAAGCTAACAATACATCTAGAAATGCTAAATAAATGAAAAATTGGAATGGTCTCTTTCATGACATTAAAAAGAAACGTTTTAGACAACTTTACAGGCAAGAAACATTTTTGCTGAAAACATCCTGACAAAAAACGTTGTTGCTTTCATAGTTCAAAAATTCAGTTATTGCCCTACTAGGCTTCCGCTGTTACCTCTTCTTTTTTTACAAAGTGATGAGTCAAAATTATAGTCTGTGAAAACTCAAGATGTCTACAGACAAAAAAATCCAAAATTTTACTTGTGGCCAACTTTGTTTTATCATTACAAACAGCTTGTTTCTCAATGCACTGTACGCTTATTGCTCTTACATAATGAGTACTTGTAATGACATCACCAGCGAGATGAAATTAACCACAGAAGTCATTTTGTTTTTCACGTGCGCACTCCAAATTTCTTCTGCTCAGAGAAAATCCATTATGAAAAGCTCTTGAGGAATAAATTCAGTCTACTAAATCATATGCAATGTCTCGACACACATTTTAAAGAAATGCGAGCGTCTTGGGTTTTACCTTAAATATACGTAAATTATTGTGTATGCATTTTTGGCTCGCTAAGCGGCTTTGTTGTCTCCGCTTAAAGTGCGACACAAAACAGTTTTCTTACTATTACAATAAATCCGACTCATGTGAGAGTCGTTGTGTGTATAATCCCAACTTCGGAAATCGTATTTGGAGCTCTTGACACAATTAACATCAAAAAAATGCTGTAGATGATGCTTATGTCACAATCTTATCAATGCCACATTTCTAAATTCAACTATGTTTGGGTATTTTCCTGTGTAGATTCATTTTATGTAATCTGATGGTTAGGTTAAAGGCCGTTGGAACACCACTATAAACATCAACCCAATGCTTTAAAGGGGCCATGAATTAAGACCTCAATTTTAACCCGAGCTTTTGTTGTATAAGAGGGAATCGTATTCAAGCGAACATCATGTAAGTGTCAGAACTGAAAACGCCCTTGTTACTGAAATTACAACTGTTATTGACAAAGGCTCCAAAAAAAGCAACATGGCGGCAGAAAGCGCTTGAGGCACACTTTCCGCTCTGCATACAGTGGATTTACTGATGTCCTGAAAATGACTTACTTTTAAATTAAAAAATGTACAAATAAACAAATTAATCATTTAATGAATGAAACAACAGAAATAAAACATAAATAATAAAAAAAATTGTATGTTCTCACTCGCCATGAGTGCTGTAGTTACGCGAATGAGACGTCATGATGTATAGGACACCTGTAGGGCGTCAGAATCTCGTGAAAAATTAGACTGATCGCCGGTTCGAACCCTGCTCTGAGCAGATTTGAGTTTGAATAGCTGCACATCAAAATGACTTGTTTATTACCTTTATCGCTTCATTGCTTCATTTCTTCATGTATTTCTGTATTTATCCATTTCTTTATTTATGCACGTTATTTATACACTATATTAAGTAATTTCTCATTGTCGACAGAAAATTATGCTCTGATGTAATACACGTATGGTGGCTGATGTTATTGATGTAAGGATGGATGAGATATATTTTGATATATCTAATTCACTGTAAAGAAAAATGGTACAGTTTTAATAAAAATACACAGGGAAATGACAAAATTCCACTCGGGTCCTAAATTGCTCTCCTGAAATCAAAGTACAGTCCAATGAATTAATGCAGCCCCTTCATGAATCCTCTATAAAAGCACAAATTATATTTTTGTCACTGAGATGGTCTCTGTGCGATCAAAATGCGTGCCATGAATGACTGTATTAATGAATGAATGAATGAGGTACACCACTTGCGCTTTAAAAGGGGGAGGAGATGGAATGAAACTGGGTTTACCAAAGAAAACCTGCTCCCGACCAGGTTAGGTTCACAGAGTAAGTTACTATGGTTACTGACTCTGAGTATGTTACCTCTCCTTTAGAAACGGACTTGAGTTACCCCGCTTTCTCGGGTTTGACATACCTCGCATTCTGAAAAGGAAAACCCAGAGTTTCCCTCATTTCAGGGTTAATATACTTAGAGTTTTCACTAAACCTCCTTTCTGAGATGGGCCCCAGGTCCTGGAATGCACCTTTCTAGATAGGTTGAACACCGCCTCCACAGAAAAATATCAACGACTACTTCTCTAGCCCCGCCCACTGGTTCGGCGAATGACTTTAGCCACACATAGTACACACTCCCGCATTTGTGATGATTGACAAACTGGTAACCATAGCGACTTATTTTTCCGCTAAAGATTCGTTTTGTCTGTCAGTTTAAACTAAACTGCTGATATGCGCTGTGTTGGGTTTATGCTCGGAAGGCTACATCACACGGCGCTCTTTTGTTGTGTTGCCATGTTTGTTATTAATAAGTGCTTTTATGCTTGTTGTTTGGTCTTAGATCAAAAAGCCTCGGCACTTAGGTCTTAATAAATGGTCTGTTGCAGATTTTAAGAATTTTTGGTCTTATAAAATATATAAACAATTAGCATTTTAAGGTTTGTTTTTGTCTTGTCTTTATTTGCTTATTTTTTCTGTGAAGATCTGGCAACCCTGTCACTTTAGCAAAGGGCTCTCGAGAGCGGCTAGCCCCGTGTCATATGTGCAAAAGTGAGGACTTCTTTCACTGTTATTTTTATTTAGAGCGACCAAGCAACAAACATGCAACATCGTGCAGCGCCTGGTTGTGGACGAACACAGTCTCTTCCTTCGGATTCTGATATTAGGAATGCGTGGTTGAAGTTTATTTTTAAGTACGTTCCTGCTCAAGTGGGTGAAACATTGAGCATTTGTTCGCGTCATTTCACCATGGATTCCTTTGTGAACAAGGCGCTGGATTTGCGGAGAGACTAACATTAAAAAGCAGTGCTGTGCAGTCATTATTGGACCCGACAGGAATGGCGCAGCAATCTTATGTGTGTAAAACATATTTGTACTATGCGTCACTATTGCTTTGTTAGAGATCGCTTGATATGTCCCGATAATGTGTAACCTAACGTTACGTCTCTAACCAAATTCACAGAAGGCTCCAACTAAGTTTACTACGCAAACTGCTATCCAATCATAGCAGTGGGCGTTTACTTCCAAGTCTTCGATGCGGCACGCCCATTCAAACAGAGCGTTTGTCGAGTCGGCCTCAAAACCTTGGTAGAAAATAGCCTATTACTTATTGATTTTGATGTTTTCGAATGTAAAAACCATGCGAAGTAGACCTCATACAACAGTATAAAACAATAAACAAGCCTAGTTCAGGACACCTTTAATATTTTACTTTAAAACTTTTTGTTAAATATCAATAAAAAAATAAAATAAAACCGTTCCTAAGAAGGCGACCCTATCTGAGCCAAAAAAAGGTGACCCAATCTATAGTTTATACTATACATATATTAAAAAGATATCAATATCAATACAAAGAAGAATAAATGTTTTTTTTTGTCCAGGACAGGACGTATTTCATGAGATGTGTACCTGTATATCTCTCTATAGTTCAGTTTATGTCAACAAACATAAGTGCACACTACAGCTTAAATGTTGTCATGGTTTTTAAGATCAGTCTGCAGACTCGGCGAACAGCGTTTTATATGCTTCAAATATATTGCAACAGAGTATCTGATCTGTGTCCCTGAAGGCTATATCTATGCTAATCGCTAAAATATTGGCTAGCATGTTGTGCTTTTTCACTACACGGGCCGATGAGCCATAATAGATGGGGCTTGCTTGGTGCCAAATATGAGTGAGCCAATACTCTCAAGGGATGACTCATGAAAATGTGCTTATTTTCCTGACAAATACATTCAAGCATGCCCACTGTAGTTCGTAATTTACCTTATGCATAGGCCTGTCTACAATGTATTATTATCTGTCAATGATATACAACATGGATTATAAACATATATAGCAAGTGTAGAAAATGTATCATGACATTTTCACATCTATCATGTAACGCTGTAGTGCTTAAATGGGTGATGATGTGACACGCAGGTTCAAATCCAGCCTGCAACACGCATGATCCCATTCAATATCATTCTCTGTCTCACAATTTTCTGTTACTCTCCATTAACAGTGTCTAACAAAAAACATGAAAT
Source organism: Triplophysa rosa (assembly GCF_024868665.1). Taxonomy (NCBI): domain Eukaryota; kingdom Metazoa; phylum Chordata; class Actinopteri; order Cypriniformes; family Nemacheilidae; genus Triplophysa; species Triplophysa rosa. The sequence continues at coordinate 13,833,913 of NC_079911.1, read as the reverse complement.
TATTCTACATACGATTTCTATATCACTTTGACGATCACTAGCTTTTTGTTTATCTATGTTTGTACAGTAGGTGTTTTTTTTGTTGGCTTGTTAACTGTATGTTTCTAATGCTTTTATGAAAGAGGATGTATGTAAGCCTGCTAAAAGAGGAGAAAACCCACTATTTCATATACAAACATATTTATTCAAGTGTTTGTTTATCGGTCTGGCTAGTGGCCAATAATATAACTATTTAGATTTTATTGAATTGATATGAATATTAAGTTATATGAATGTTTTATTGTATAATAATTGTATTAAATAAACAATTAGTTGCATTTTATTATACATAATGTTATTTAATAAACTATTTGTCGAATGGGTTGTGTAACTTTGTCGCATTTAAATTTAGCTAAGTAATGGTTCTTCTACTGGCAACTCAAAATAACACTGGCTAGACATCATTTTAACTTGCTAGCTAATGTAATCTACTTGTTATTTCTTTTGCTTGTTATCTGCTGGGACTCTATTCTTTGTGGATATGTACCAGAAGTTAAGTTCGGCCACAAAAGCGTGCATGCACAGTAACGTTTGTTTATGTTGTTGCTTTGAAACCGTCAATACATAGACCTTCAGCTAATTAAAACTTTCCCACTGGTTCAAAAAACACATCCTGTAGTTACCACTACTGAACAGCAGATGTCACTATTAAACAACATTTTAAATGGCATCTGTGCTTCGTTGTCAAATGCATTGAGGGGTGAATTCAGCATCTCGGTTCCCATCAATACTGCATGTGTAACCACCACATGCTCTTCAGAAACCAGTGAAAGAAAAGCAGCTAAGACCGATTGGATTTTTAGTTGGGCCAGTTTCTCTCGAATCGGATTCCTTAATTGTGTTTACCACAATTTTGTGCAGTTTACACAGAATTCAAGTTCTAAAACTAGTTGCTAAAGTGAAAAAAAATCAAACCAACAACCCATGTCAACATTCTCTCCAGAAGTAAAAATGAAATATTGAGACCGGACCATTAGCTCATCTGTCTTTCACAAAGCCTCAATCTCGCTTGTCTGCTGTCACGACGACCCGCTCACAGCGGGCTCAGAGAAGAGGACAGAGCTCAGAGCTGCAAAGTACTTTGTGCTCAGCGGTGTGTCGATGCCATGGAGCAGTGGGCTGCACTCCTTTCTGAGAGAGCGATGGAAAATCCATTTATTTATTTTCTTTCTTGTGGCTTCATCTCTGCTTCCTCCATTGAGCACAAGAAAAGGAATATACTGTAGAGGGCATATATACTTCTGTGAGAGGACAGGTAGGGACCAGAATATAGACAAATTGCTCAGTGACAGACACGTTTGGATGCGTACAGGGTCAGTATATAAACGTGAGGATGAGGAGCTGAGGTGAAAGTCCAAAACGTGTGAACCTTTGCATTGTTTAAATTCTTAGAGTAGAAATATCAAGAAGTGAGTCGGATTGAATAAATTGACTTTTGATGCTCATCTGGGTGGAGCAGGTTTGAGTCGGGCCTTTGACATACAGTTTCCAGATAAGAAAACAAAACGAAGCAGTACCCTCATATTGCCTTTTTTCTGACAGTGTAAATCTGATAATGCAGCTGTGAAGATCATAAGACGACGATAAAAGAAATTGGATCTCCTTAACCTCATTCTTGCTAAGAAAAGCATAAAACTCCAGCTGTTTAGAAATCCTCTGTTAATTCATCCAGCTGTTTGAGATCTTCAGTAGGCGTTTGCTTTAGCACTTGTAAAATGTTAATCGGACCCCACGCGCGTTATTAAAGTAGTGGGTCCCCACTGAAGCGTTCCATTTATCCGATAGCCGGCATAAATGCGGAAGTGAGTTGTTAATATCAGCTCAGAGCTGTCACATGGGGGAAAAAACTGACTGGATCGGATGGCCCGGTGTTTAAAGTTTGATGACATGGACTGTGTGGGTTTTTCCCTGGTGAGACGTTGAGAGCCCAAGGCCCGGGTGTCCTTGAGAATAGTGTCAGTAAGCAAATGGATGATTCTATTCCCGATGAGACAGCGGACGGGCAGAGAGTGAGAAGGACAGAAAGAGTCAGAAAGAATACTAGAGTAAAAGGCAGTGACAGAGAACAAACACAGATACTGTCTATTCATCCTTCATGCAACCGCGGGTGAGCTCTCTCAGGTTCAGAGGGCATCAGCTCAACATCCCTTTTATCTATCTTCTTCTGCGCTTCCATTGTCGCTCATGTTATTTCCCCACCTGTCAAATTTAGTCGAGAGACTAAATGCCAATATGCCTTATAATCATCATAGCCAATATTGAAATATAACGTGTATAATATTAACATACTACACTATGCAGTCATCTGTTCAAAGAAACAGGGACCTGGAGAAATTATACGATATAGATTTTAGTCACCACCGTATATCGTAATTTCACAATATACGTATACAGCAGAGACCATTTTAATGTTACAGTATTTACAGTTTTTCGGAGTTTACTATTTATAGGTATGTGTTTAGGTTAAATGATATTTTAAGTTGTTCTGTGAACTACTAACAATATTTCTACTAAATCAATTTTGTTTCTATTTGCAGAAAATGAAAACTGGAGTAACAAGTCAAAGAAAAGATGCTCTGCATTTTTCAGACCTCAAATACTGCAAAGAAAACAGGTTCATATTCACTTTTAAGCAATACAACAATAATATTTGTACACGTATTTAGAAAATGTTTAAAAAGTATTTTTTATGTTATAACCTCCGTTTTCATGTGTCTTATCACGCTGTCAGTTTTCACATTGTAGGTAAATGTCACTCCTGAGGTTTGATTTTGTTGAAACTCAACAGACACCGGACTGGAATGACCACAATACATCTAGAAACGCTGATTAAATTCTTAATTTTTTCTGCAGCTGTATATCCATGCACTGTAGATTTCTATTTTTTGTTGAAAGTGCACAGTGGTCTTTTTTATTAAGTATCTCTGAAATAGTCTTGCCTGTGTGTTTTCTTACACGGTGGTAAACAAACCTTAAGCACATGCAGAGAAAATATGCCAAAACAGATTTATGAAGTGACATTTGGGAGAAAGCTTGCATGACATTTCCTTGTTCCCGTGCTATAACTCTCCTGTGAAAATACTCCACAACACGTCAGTGCTTTCGTGGAAGTGGAATCAGAACGGAGAATGCTTTAATATCAGCTCTTTGTTCTCCTCTGTACACATGTAGACAAGTTCAAAGCAAAATGGATCAATGGATACCTACAAGCACAGTATGTGATATACTGCGGTTATGGTGAAGTGATATATGTAAGAATGCAGCCTTTGGCTTTATACTGTCAATACTTTAATGTGTACATTATTTTATGTAACGGACCACAATCACAGCTCTAACCTTAATGGATTGTTACCACACAAGGCTGTTGTTCTTCCACACATTTAAAGAGACAGTTCACACAAAAAGAACAACTCTATCATCATTTTTTCACGCTCATGTTGTTAGAAACCTCTGTTTGACTCTTTCTCCTATAGAACACAAAAGAAGATATTTTGAGAAATGTCTCTGTAGTTTTGTGTCCGTACAGTTTTCTTTGGTTTCCAACATCCTTCAAAATGCCTTCTTTTGTGTTTTGCAGAAAAAAGAAAGACATACCAGTTGGAATCACATGAGAGTAATTGATGCGAGAATTATCCCTTGAAGGTCTCCGTTTCCTGTTTTGTCATGCTGATGCATACTTGACACAGCCGATCGCATATTTTTCTCTAAAACGAGTTCAACAAATAATATGAAAAACGAACTTGTGATTGGTTTATAGTGATTTGCACAGAAAAGAAACGGAGCCATCAAATCTGCATGATGCAGAAGTCAAAAAGACACGGGCACCAGTTTGATGTTTTCATTTATTTATTTCTTTTCATTTTTTGCCTGCTGCCTCTTCACCCTTTGCTTTCTTTCTCTCTCATAATTTCATTGGTGTTGCTCAGCGGTGCTTTCCTGCGCACACGCAACAGAGACTGGCTTGTTTTCAAACCAGTCAGAAATTTGTTGTAGCGTCTCACGCCATTCGCACAGCATGTGTGACGGGCACGTGCTGCGAGTTGGCCACGACGTGGGGTTTTCTGTTGAAACATCAAAGGGCGACTGGGTTTAGTCTTTTAGCGTGTGCTTGGCTGCTGATGCTGATATGCTTCTGTATGATTTAAGAGGGAAGTCTGGAAACACTGTAGAATTCCTATGGGAATTACTAGGAATGCAATTTTAAAGAGCTGCTTGAGAAACAAAAGTGTTATGTTTGTAAAAAAAAAATGCTGAGGCGTAACATAATACATTACTGTCTTGTCATGTGTGTCATCTCAACAGCACAGTGCTTTGTCTCTTCTAGTTTTCATTTTCAAACAAAGGTGAAACAGGCTCTCAGCGAACTAAGTAAACGATAGCATTGTCATTAAGTTGAGGTTATTGTTCTGAAAACTCTAATCTCACTTCATTAAGAAGAGCAGATTTGATTAGCAAAAGCCTGAAAGACTTTGTATAAGCTTGTTATTGCCTGCTGGCTTGATGGAACAGCACTGTTTGCCTGTCAATGACAAATCAATAGGAAGCCATTTTGCCATATGACAGCATCTGGGGAGCTTCCTCACACAGATTTCACGATCATTTTAGTGCTGGAAAACACGCAGAGAAACTTTCAAATGAGAAAGAACTTGGGAAATGTGGAACGGAGTAAAATCTTCTTAATTTCCATTTTACCTCATACATCACATAACTGCTCAACCAGCCTTGAAAAATTGGGGCTTAATTTTCCCGTAATTAATTTCGGCAAACGAAAGAATTCTTTATGTCTGGGATAGAATAAGAAGTTAAACGACAGTAATATATTCAAACGGTGGTAAGCGAGAGACGGGAAATTAGAGAGACAAAGAGGGAGGGAGAGAAATGGAGGAGAAAATCATGGCCATATGGCAGATTTAGATTTTTTTTACATGGGAGTCTCATGGCACCCGATGGTTCACATCTGTAGGGATGAATCTAAAGGTTCTCATTTCCCATCAGCCCATAACAACAGGTAAAAACACCTGTTTAACCTTTATTTGCATACAAAGAGCTGTGAGGAATTACAAGGTTGAATACAAACAACAGAACAGTTAGATGCCAATGCAGATAAGGAGAATGCATTTCAAGGAAACAGATGACAAAGCTTTTGTCTCTAACAGCTGTCTGTGAAAATGGAGTGTATATTCTGCATTATCGCTTTTTTATTAGATTGTATATAATGTGTATTTCTTAGCATAAGATATACATTTGACATCTTAAAAACAGTTATAAACTTGATAGTCTATATATATTCCATATATTTCTTTATGTCTGAAACATCAGCTAGGCTAATGTACTATATTTTGTTAAGAAAAAAATATAATAATGTAATATTATAATTTTTACAGATACAGTGTAATGTTTAAAATAACTCCATAGCAATTATTTTTGTACTCTCTAAACCTTGTATCCAGAGCTCTCACCCTGAAGTTTAAATGGCTTTATCCCAGGACATTCACTATTCCCAAACAGTTATTAGTCACGTCATCTCACTTTGTGCATTCATATAGCTTTGCTGCACAAGGTAACAATTCCCAACTTTGCCGACATAAGCTTTTTCTCTTCAAACGCCCACAGGACTGTGTGGAATCATGCTTGTCATTAAATACGGCAATGTTCACAGTTGCATAATAAACATCTGATTATTAAATTAATTCATTTGCTCACTCATCACTGCTGAACAGGATACAAGCTGCAATATCGCCACGGTCACAGCAGGTAACCATTAGGGTGCATGCATTAGGCTGTGGCGTACTACTGATCCATTAGGACTAAATTGTAACAGCCTTACAAACCACAAAAATAAGAATTAGTTTCCGGGGTTATGAAACATTGCACATTAACATTTCTCATCTAGGCTTCAGATGTGGATGGGGGTGTTTTTAATGGCAAGCTTGGGAATCGCAAATAGCATGGATCATTCATTGCGATATTTTTTCTACGAAAAGAGACAGACAGAATACAATACACTAAAATAATAGTATATAATGACTTTCCTTGCGGTAAAAAAAAAACACTTTCAACCACTCTTCTTCTTCTTCTTTTAACGGCGGCTGGCAACCAACATCTTACGTGCATTACCGCCTCCTCCTACTCCGGAGTGTGGAGCAGAGAAGCACTGACTTTCTTCTTCTTCTTTTCGTTTTATGGCGGTTCGCACCAGAATTCGAGCATTTCCCCCACGTACGTGTGACACGTTCCAGAGAATCTAACCTCTACCCCCTCCTCCCCAAGCACTGACCAAAGCCCTTTTAAAATGAAAGCCTGCAACCATTAGGCAAAAAGCGTAACGGCTAATGCTAACGCCCTGGCTTCAGCAGAATGCAGGAAAGGAGACCGGATAGTTTTTTTTAATGGATGTCAATGGGTTTTGTTAGCCGTTACGGGTTCCCCAATTGGAAGTATTACAGGCCCTCCCATCTCTATAATAAGAGTATCTCTGCACTGACTTTAGGTTTGGCCTGGGCTTATATAGGCCAAACCCCACCCCCTTCTGGGCCGTACCATTCCCAGGTAAGCATAACATTTAATGCACTCATACACAAGTACTTCATCTACTTGGCATCATTTATAATCAGCACTTACTTATAAACCTTAGATATAAATTATTTACAAATATGTAATAAACATGTAACTAATTAACAAAATACATTTAACACAATCTCAACACACAAATACACACAGAAACACCCATTCACAATAGACAATGGTAGCGGCCACTTCCGGCAGCGCTGCACCGGCGCGACTCGGCTGTGACGTCATAAACAGTTGCCGCTTGTTTGTTCGGTTTGGCCGACACAGCGAAACAAAGACAAAGTGCAGGGCATGTGTGAAAATGTCCGGGAAATAGTTATGGATGGGGGAAATCGGAGAGATGTGATAGTATCTCCAAGTGCCATCTGTGTTGCGTTTGCACCCGCTCCTCCGACAGCGGTAACGGGAGGGAAGGACGATAGCTGAGGATGAATGAGGTATGTAGGTGAGTATGTATGTGCGTCTGCGCTGCTTCCCCAGCGGTGGCAGCCAAGGTGATTTTGTCACATCTATATTCTAAATTGTTTGTCCCCCTTCACCCTGTTTTTCTTGTGATGAGTAAACAAAGTAAGAATTTCCTTGTGCCTAGTACATATGACAATAAAGATTTCGAATCTCTTAAATCTTGAAGTGCAATGCAGCATTCGAAAAAAAGACAATTTACAAATAAATAACACTTGTTTATCAGCAAAATGAGAAAATATCTGTCTAAAAATAACCTTATGTTAGGCCAAAGTCAAGATTTCTAGCATCATCCATTTGTATAGTTCACTTTAAAAGGAAGGTTGAACCCAAAACAGAAAACAACAAAGTCGTCCTTGGTGTTTGCAAGCAGGCCTGTCTGAATGCAAACATAACAATAACAAGACATTTTCGCTACTAAATACAAATTCCTCTAGCACGATTTTTTTTATCTTGCATATCTCGCATTTTGTAGTATAAATTGCAAACCATAACCTTCATTCTCGCCAGCTTAAACCTCCCAAATCCTTTTCTGTTTCAAAACAAAAAGGCAGATACCATCACGAAGATGATAAAAGGCACTTTTTCTACCCATTATATTAAACTCTTTAAAGCTGCAGCGCACTTTCAAAGCATCGTCTTTTCTCTTACACAAATGCATCCGTTTAAGAGCGACAGCATGATTCGCATCACACACTTTTCTACCTGTTACTGCCAATTTAAGGGCCCGTTTAAAGCAGTCTGAGAGAATGGATTGGCTGAGCGGGGTTACGCCGACAGCCGTCCGGGTGTTTAAATGCCCATTCACATTCAATCCATGAGATCCTCTCCAGAGATTTACGCCCAGCTACTGCCCGCTCTCACCCCATCACTGCTTATGGTAAACTGCACTGTGTAATAGTATCAAAGGCAGTGTTCGGACCTGCCGGCAGTGACTGTGGATGTTTCTTGACTGAAGTATGTGATTGCTTTTGAAGTTCCTCCTAATTGCCAAGCGGCCATACCAGAACGCAAGTGTGATTGCTTGAAGCAGCTGGAGTTGTTGCAGAATTCTGAGCACGGCGGCTGACTTGGATCGCACCACAGCGTCATATCCACCCCAGATGTCACTGTGTGTCAAGTACAGCGTTCGGATCTGTTCTTTTACATGTATTTCTTGCTGCCATGGCCTGGCATAAAGGCCACCCACACGTCACACTCTCAACCCTTGTGGCAGTCTTCAGGGTTGCTTTGATTTGTGATCTCTTGCATGGATGTTTTAGTGTAGGCTTCGAGGAAATTCATGTGTGCCTTTACTTTAAGGAAATGAAACGACACTGGGCGTTATGAGAGAGCAACTAAAACTTGGCGAGTTGAATGTATAATGAGGTTCTCAATGCTTTATTTTGTGCAAAACACACATGAAGCACTTGACGCACCGACCAGAGGAATGAGTAGGTCTCTAGAATCCGGAGATATTTGCTATATAGATTTATAGCATAGCTCATATTAGTGGCTGAAATAATTATATCATCAAAAATTCTTCCGAAATGGCCATGCAACAGGACGAATCTTTGTACGATTTCGTGTAGAAATGAATTCTGTGCATGCTTCAAAACGCCTAATGATGCAAAGATCTCTGGCTCGCTTTCATTTTTTTTTCATTCCATCATTCATTCATTTTTTTTGTTGACAATACAAACAGCTCAATAGTTTTCTTGTTGTTTGTTAACAAGTTGTAAGCATTGACTTGTTAATCCCGCTCACTGTCATATTCATACAGAAACCTGTGCAATGTCACTACTTCTCACCCACCAGTTTACCTGTTTGTTTATATTTAGAATTACTGTAGTTCAGCATGTGTTAGTCTTTTCATGCTGATGGTCTGAAGCAAACTCCAGCGTCTCCAGCTACCCAACATGGGACTGGAGGATTGACAACAGAAAGGAATGCTTTCTGCAACGTGGAATGGACAAAATGGGAAAATTCCCAGTACATCCTACAGTAGATGTTTGTGATCTTTTCCATTAAACCCACACTGTCATTTTCTCTATAAGAGAGATGCAACAATGTACATTCTATTTTTGTGATCTTCAACTGTCGTTGGCTGCTGTTTTTCATCCCTGCAAAAAAACCCGCCTACACTAATATTTGGGTGCTGTTTTAGCTCAAATCCCAGTGTCCGCTCTTCGACCATTAAGTCTTACTACCACTCCGAATAGGCCTATATACAGTATAAATATGTACATTAAGAGACTCAATATCGGACCTCTGGCAATAAAACGTGATGAATACTCAAGGAGATGAGATCATAAAATGCCTTCCAAAATGGCATAATTATGGAGCAGTCATTCATCAAGGCATGCAGGCCTGTTTTCTGTATTGGAATTCAGAGAATTAAATTTATTAAGCCAAGATAAAATTCATTTTAAGATTTATCAGGTTAAAATCCCCATAAGATTCAGCATCAAAGGCAATAGCCATTAGAGAACAATTTCAAAACCTATTAAATGGCAAAGTATTTAAAAATTAGCCTTCTGTCGCATTTGCTGTGAAGCATCCCATTGTTTCTCACTGTCTTGAGGGAACGGGACTTAGATTTAATGATTTATTTTTCTAAATGTTGTCCTCTCATCATTATGAAGTGGTCGGCATGACGGCGCACATTTAAATAACAATTCAATTGATTTAACTGTGCACTCCAATGCATTGTAGTTACGACTACATCAAGGCTGCCACTAAGCATGGTCGAGTTAGTACATCAACATCCCGCTGTGATGAATTATGATAGCCAAAGTCTAAACTCATCCAACTATGTTTCACAATGTAAAAACAGCGAGAGATCAAAGATTTCAAGTTACTTCCTGCTGATGTAAGTCTAGCAAATGAGCTTGAAACTTAAAAACTTGCAACTGCTCTGAACCTTTATATTGTTGGAAGATTATTATTATTCTTGCATGCTGTCAATTACAGTACCACAAGCAATAATCTCAATTCATCCTCCGGTGTGTATAAAGAATTGGAAACATGTTTACAGTAAGTACAGCTATAAGACATCTGAGCAAGCAAGTACTGCATTACCACAGCTGGTTTTAAAAAATAAATCCACAACATTTGTCAATGTTAGCACGTGTTATCTTCACACTGCTGTGACAGAATCGCTTCAAGGTGCTGTGTGTAATTTTTAGCGGCATCTAGCGGTGAGGTTGCGAATTGCAACCAACCGCTCACTCCACCCCTTCCTTTCGAAGCACTATGGAGGCTGAGAGAGTATTAAGATGTGATCACGTTTTCGTTTCTTTCTCGAATGAGATAACGTATTAACAAAACGCGTTCAATATAGCAGTTTGTCTGTTTAGCGCTACTTTAGAAACAACATGGCGAGAGGTCAACAACATTTCATGTAAGGAGACCCGCAGTAGATCGTAATAGGTCATTCTAAGTAGGGCTGTCGCGAGAAACCGACGATAAATATCACGTGATTTATGCACAGCTTTTGAGTGAAGTACGGGAAAATGCTGCTGCATCCGAAAGCCAGAGGGCGCTCTCGTGCGGAAACTCCAAATACGCACTGTAGTAGAAGACCATAAGACCATAGAATCTAGGAAATGCCTATGGTCATCTTTTTATCACTGTTACTCAAGCCTCATCAGGTATTTTTATGATAATAAAGTATTATGATCATGTTTGACGGGTGTTGCTTTTTCAAATGTACTTTATAAGCGACTCAAACTCGCACTGCTTTTAGATCGAGCAGCATTTCCTACTGATCCCAGAGCCGTGCTTCACGGACAAGCTACGCATTAAAAAGATATTGACACATTGCATATCGCAGCCAGCTTGATTTCAATAGGATTTGGTGGTATCGCGATAAATTATCGTGCAGCCCTAATTCTAAGGTAATAAAAACATAACGCTTCATTATGTAAGGTCTTTATACACATCTGTATACATAGTTACAGTATGTATATTATATTGCATTTCTGTCAATGTATCCTCCAAAAAACTACACACTGGTCCTTTAACAATGCAATGTAAATTAAGTTAGGACACTTGTAAACTGCTGGTGCAAGAATACGTCCGCAATCTGACAAGCCTGTTGGCTATAACACATTAAACGTACAAATGTTGCAAGAAATGTACAACACACCACCCAAAATAAAGTGGAATAAAACAAGTTGACAGTCTGTATTTGCACAAACTTCAAATGTGAGTCAACAACAAATCTCAGCAAACATCACAGGTTTCACAGGATTAAGTTTAAGACAGCTGAAGGTGTAACTGTGACTGAAACTCTGGTAGTAATTTACCAAATCTTCCAAGAATTTCATGCCTGGATTTTTGTTTACAATTGACTCAACAAAGACATTTAGGACTTTGCAGTATGATTTTCTGAAAAGCTCTTTGAAAGTGCTGTCACAATATCAGATTTTCACCACATGATTATCAGAGCTAAATATATACAATATTATTGCAAACTACTAAAATGCCTTTTTAAAATGAATTTATAATTCTAATATTAAATAATACTAATTAATCTGTCAAATTTCTGCACGGAGGCAGAGAGAGAGAGTTTGCAACCATTGTGGCTTTTAAGGCAATTATTTACGATATCATCATTAACACATTATCAATAAATTATGTTTATTAATATCAAGTTAATGTTAATAACGGTTTATTTAAAATAAAAATGTTACATCAAATCATTCAGAATTTACTAAAATCTTTTGAACAGAAAATGATAAGCAATGGCTCATGAATTTAAATTATTTACTGTCAAAATTGACACCCCTAATAAAAACCTGAGAGACATGACTGATTGTCTATGGTAAACCACAGCATGCCACAAAAATTCCCCAAATATTTATTTGAAAATCTAAATTCTCTGTCTAATCTTCTCTTTCGAATGACTATTCCACAAAGCTACACTAATCAAAGATATTTAAGGCTCAGAACGAAGTCTCATTAAGACCCTGAGTAAGTAAATTAATTCGCCCAATCAATCAAATTAAAGTGCAAGGTAGACAAAGATTTAGATCAAACTCATCAAATGATGCGACCCGTGGCACCTCATAGTAATCAACATTGCGGTCAAAATAAAGGACTGAAGTCTGCAGTTCAAAATCGATGGACTAGGCTTCACCCGCCATTGTTGCCGTTGATAGGATAGAGAAGCTTCGGTTCATCCACTATTGAAAAACACGGTCAGAATCATTTTTTAGCATCACTCTCTTTTTAATTAAGTGCCATTGATCTGTCCAGAGCGCTAGTTCTTTATGCATCTCCCCCGCTTCTAATTTCATTGTGCGTCTGTGAAGTATGGCGAACGCCCTCGTACGGATTAACGGCACTTTAAAGCTGCCTCGCCGCGTCGTGATTTATTTTGTTTTCAGCATATTTCTCGGGTCCGTGCTGAGTTAATATAAACGCCTGTGACTCTAAATCTGTTTCATTAGGCTGGGACGCCACCCGTGCCGTGCCCCTGCAGACGGAAGGGAAGGTCTGTTGTCTAGGTGCTGTAACTAGCTGAAGGTTAAGAAAGTGTGCAGCATTCATCACTGGCTAAAATACAGACCAGAAAAAAACTCCAGTTAGTGTGAAACGCATCAACCTGCTGGGCTGAGAGACTGTAATTCACAAGGGGATGCGAGCACAGCACTGAAATCGGTAATCAGTCACTGGGTAAATGTGCAAGACTTGGTTGTCACAAAATGATTTGCTTTTCTGGTTTGATGTTGAAGTAATAAAGTCCCAAACATAGTTTTCAGTTTACTGGCTGAAAATTTGACTCTATGAAAACATGTTCAGGTCCATTTCTCTCCAAAACCAATGGTGATAAATAAAAAGTCGACCTTAAGTGCATAAAGTGATTTGTATTGTATTTTTCCGTATTTGTATCAGTATAATAAGAGGTAGTTCAAAAAATATAAACACATAAATATCAACTGTGTACTAATATATACTCAGCTATATTGTATTGACAATGAACGTGATTATTGATATCGAGTGTTAATACTACATATACTGTATGATATCTTCATAAATAATTTAGCGACTGATTGACAGGTGGTAACAGTTCACCCTAAAATGAAATTTCTGTTCATTTACTCACTCTCATGTTGTTCCAAATCTGTATAAATTTCTTTGTTCTGATGAACACAGAGAAAGATATTTGGAAGAATGCATATTTGGAACAACTCAAGGGTGAGTGAATGATGACAGAATTTTTATTTTTGGATGAAATGTCCCTTTAAGATCATCTTAATAGTTGCAATTGCTCTCTCCACCTGCTCGCACTTCAATGACCAAAATAAATAAAAGCTTGACCTATAGCTCAGCCTGATCTCAAGGGAAATTGTAACTATTTTAATTTTAGGTGGCTAACTCATATAAATTTGAACGATGTCAATCTTACAAAAACGTACGGTTATTAGAGAAAAGCCATACTGAAGCCTCTCCCTTAATCCTACCCACAAAACTTAACTGCCGCAAAAGCAAATCGAACTAAAATATACAAATACGATTTTATGATTTCAATTAGCCACCTCGTAAAATAGTTACGAATTGCAATGAGATTGTGCTGAATATCTTTTTTTTCATAGATACTGCAATAATATTGTTACAGTGAATTCTTTTGGCCACAATAATAATGTATCAAAAATACGATATTGTAACAGGCCTGATCTCTCAGGACACTCAATTTCTGTATCATGGTGATGAGAATTGTATGTTGGGGTGAGTTTGTATATTTGTAAATTCTTAATGTTCCAAAAAAATAGCCTTTACGGTTTTTTTTGCTGAATATAATAGTCTCATTGTAGAGTCAATATGACCTGAACATGTTGTTTCATTAGATTTCGTGAGATTACAAAAGAACCATCATAATCTTCTATGACCTCGTGGGAGATAGCATTCAAAACATTTTCATCCACATCCCGTTATTGGCCTGAATGATGAAACACCCGGCCCATGTTTAGAATCAGTGTTTGCGCGCTTTGTATTGAGGACAAAGTACTATCATTTTAGATCGGATAAGGTAAGCAAGTTCACACACGCAATGCATTTCCATGAAATAATAATGCTTCTTTCAGCATGGATGTGTGTAAAGATCTCATTAATATTTATATACGTGTTATGGAACACAGCAGAACAAAAGTGTGCCTTACATCAAGTGGGTTGAACATTAACATGTTGGGCTGACAACCGTTGCCTCGATCTTAATGGCCATCCTTCCATTTCAATGCATTACACAGACGCAGCACAATGACAACTCCGTGACAATATCGACTTCAACTGTCCCACTCAATAGGATGGTGTGGAGAACACAGTGAACAAGAAATATTTACTGGATTTGCCAAGCCAGGGCACAAACAACGCAACCACGCATTGACACACACACACACACACACACACACACAGGTGCACACAGAGCCACGGCTCAGAGATGAGGGACATAAGACCTCGAATTCAGTCTGTGCTGCTGAGTCTTAGCCCCTGGCATTTACACAATCACTTCTTTCTGTTTAGAAAGTTCTAGTTCTGCAGTATACATTATATAAACCTGGAGAAAGTCTTTGGCACACTGGATGGTGAACTGCATTTTTTTTTTTAAATACTGATTTATTGATTCAATGGAAAATAATAGTAGATTTCACAATTCAGTCTGGTTTTACAAGACACACAAACACTGTAAAAGTCTGTTATCGTTTATTCACCCTCATGTCATTCAACACCTGTTTTTGACTCTTTCTTCTGTGGAACACCAAAATAGATATTTTAAGAAATGTCTTAGTGGTTTTGTGCCCATACAATGGAAGTCAATGGGCCAGTGTTGTTTGGTTACGTTTTTCAAAATCTCTTCTTTTGTGTTCTGCATAAGAAAGTCATACAGGTTTGAAATGACATGATGGTGCGATTTCTGAGTGAACTATCCCTTCAACACACAGTCGGAAAGGCTGCATTTAAGTATTGTGAGTAAAAGCAACACCACTGTTTAGTCATTTCGACCGGTCAGGGTCAAGCAAAATAAAGTATTGATCAGCCAGTTGTAAAGTGGCACTTCAACTAAACTGTGACATTTTAACAAAACAGGAGGATCTTTTTATAGCACCTGATTGAACTTTTTAGGTTTTCCGTGTACGTGCCAGCATGTAACACAGCTTTGACATTTACATCAAAACAGTATATCGGCTTTGCCCCGTGGCCATGATTCAATGGGAATATTCTGCGTTCAGCCTTCGCTTCTCTTTAATCTCAGAATGACTTTCTTAGCGCTCCTAAAGGAAAAAAACGGAGTAAATAACCCAACGTGTCATGTTTCAATTTCATTTACCTTCCTTGATAAAACATCAGCTGAAACACAATGATCAGACCCTAATAAAGGTTTATATTGTCAGATTTATAGCGTGTGCAGAAGGTGATGAGATAAGAGTGACATTGACGTTTCAAAACGAATCAATGAGATGTTATCAGCTTATTTAGCCTTGATTTGAGACTGGCATGTCAAACAGAAGAACCCCATATTGCTCAGCCCTCCCTAGCTGACAGAAACTTAGTCAGTCCAGTACAAACACAATTATAAAGTATAAACACGCAATTGCAATATACAAACATATTTCATCTGTATGCTAACCATTATTCTCATAACTGAGCTGCTAGTCAAGCAAACAATATTAAAAGCTAGCACTCGCTTTGATTTTTGCAATGTTTCTGTCTTTCAAGAGGAGGCTGTGCTGAGATGCTGCTAGCATTGGCAATGAGATCTGGAGCTAATTAAAAGCATTCATTAGAAAGCTAATTGATGGGGTGTTCACCTCAGTCTAACAAATGCAAAGAGAGAAATGAACATTTACAACAGGGAATAAGAATATAAATGAAAACTTGTGGAAAGATTTACTTCTGAGACTTTGAGAATAGCTTGTTTTGCCATGACTCTAACTATAATTTGAAGTCTTAATTTCTTAGCAGCAGTCAAGGAGAGTAAACCAATTTACTGTCAGAACTGCAGAAAAACTGGGGTCACAGTTGAGTTGTGGTACTCATGAGAACGAGAAGCCCAAGTTTGGCCCCTCCCCACATCCACGCTCCATTTCCTGTGCTCCCTTAAAGGGACAGTTCACAAAAAAAAGATTGTTCAGCATTATTCATCCTCATGTCATTGCACGTGTGTATGAAAATATCTTTTATGTTCTGCAGAAGATATTTTGAAGAATGCTGGTGACCAAACAATTTTAGACCCCATTGACTTTCATTGGATGGACACAAAACAACATTCCTGAAATTTTCTTCACATTTGACATTACTTCCTTTGAGACATTTAAAAAAATATCTTATTTTGTGTTTCACAGAAAAAGAGTCATGTACAGGTTTTGAACAACATGACGGTGAATAAATGATGACATGATGTTTTATTTTTGGATGAACTACCCCTTTAACTGACATATATCAAATGTTTTTTTATTTTTTACATCGCTGCTGTCCTTCTGAAACGTCATTATTATTTTTTGCCATTACATTTACATTTAGTCATTTAGAAGACGCTTTTAACCAAAGCGACTTACAGAGAATTTGTCATACAGGAGCAATAATACAATACGTGCCAATACAAAGTTACTAGTTTCAACAAAAGCTAGACCAATACCTGTTGAGAGAAAGAGAGAGGTTTTTTTTCTTCATTTTTCTGTCAAGTATTCACAGAAGAGATGGGTTTTAAGTAGTTTTTTTAATGTTGTGAGAGACGTGGTTGACCGGACTGAGTTTTGAAGAATGTTCCACCAGGAAGGAGTTGTGAAAGAGAATGAGCGGGAAAGCGATTTACTGCCCTTATGAGAAGGCAATACAAGACGCCGCTGGAACAACCAGGCATCGCTCATTTTCAGACCGAAGATGACTGGAGGGGATGTAGACCTGGAGCACTGAGTTAAGGTAAATAGGCGAATTTGCCGTTATCGTTCTAAAGGCCAGTGTTAGATTTAAACTTGATGCGGGCGGCAACTGGCAGCCAGTGAATTGAAATCAGGAGGGGTGTTACAAGGGTTCTTTTAGGCTGATTGAAAACTAGACGTGCAGCTGCATTCTGGATCATTTGCAAGATGTAGTCTGGATTATTTGCATTTGGACGTGAGGTTTCAGAAGGACAGCAGCGATATTTACCAATATTTATGTGGATCCCTGTCAGGGCTCAAATCAACAAAGCTTACCCTATGATATTATATTCATATAGAGAAGGTCCCTTTAATGTTACTTTATTAAAAAAAATCCCATCAAAGAATATCACACTTTTCCTCAACAAGCCACATAATTTAGGGAATCACCTCATTTCTACTGTTCAAATGGTGCTGGACACATTTCAAACAAATTTGAGGTTTGTTGCTTAATGTTACATGTGTTAAACTCATAACCATGAAAAATAAAACATTTTACAAAATAAAAGTGTTGCAGTATGTAAAATGTAGGCAGCACCTCTAAGCATTTGTCCATACTGTATATGCGGCCAGTGAACAGATGATAGCGTGCAGAGCGATGCATTCTGGGATAGCTGTCTGGAAAAAGTTGTGCCGAGTTGTTTCTTCACTTGCATGCTGGTCCAACAGCTCAACTGCGTTCTGCAACACAGTCGACTCAGTACAGCTCCTGATAAGCTCCGAGGAGAACAAGCCCCAATAATGACGTTGTCATTCACAATGACCTTGATTACCGCAGGTAATTAAACCTGCGGTGCTGTTGCCAAACAGGTTACGAAGACAGCGAATACTGCAGGAGCGCGATCACATTTCTCCACCATGAAGTATCAATCAAACGTTACAGGAAGTGTCTACTGAAAGACCCATCAAGCGAATCAAATACGTTCAATGAGTTTTCAACTGCCTGTCTTCTTTGCCGTTATTGATGAATTCAGTTCACTGATGTTCAGTCAGTAATGGTGTTGACGGTGATATAATCATTTATAAACGAGCACCAGATAAAAATCAAAAATGAGTCAAGGGATTCTGCCGAGCTCTGCTTTCTGCAACTTTTAATTTGATATTCATACAGAAGTGGCCAAAAATGGTGCCCAGGAGGGAATATTTGTGCTATATTTGCTTTTAATGTTACCTCATGTAAGATTAAGGGTCCAGTGTATGACATAAAGCTGCATCTAGCAGACGTTGCGAATTGCATCCAATGACTCACTCCACCCCTCCCTTTCGAAGCATTACAGTGGCTGACACAGAACTAAGATGTCGTCACGTTTTTGCTTCTTTGCCGAAGGAGATAACTTATTTACGAAATACCGTTTGTCCGTTTAGGGCTTTGTTTTTTTTCAGCTGGGGTTTCAACATCTTTCCAAAACCTCAAACCAACTGTTACTATCTACAGATTTGACAACTGTTAATATTGTACTGTTGCATAAATGCAGTTTAATACAATCTTGCTATAGTCTGATTTATACAGTATAATGCCTAAAACCGATGTGCTTTAAAACCACAGTGTTCATGGGAAACAAAACTAACTACATGATTTGTAACACTCCTGACCTAAAACAAAAGATAAAGAAAAGTCCACCAGCAAAGTATGAACATGCCAAATGAAACATGCAGCATGCGTGTTAGCAGTCCCTGTTTAATTGAAGAAATTTGCTGCACTAGTTACAATCTATATCACCGCACTCCTCTGACCCCTTGTTCTACATCAGCTCTCTCATTATATTACCCTAATCATTTGGTAGCTGTCGGACGCCAAGTATTTATTTACACGTTTAATTTTTCCCGTGTCAAATAACTGCTGTTCCCACAGCATTTGTGTCCACTGCCGCCCATGAGTTCCAATCAACAGAGACACTGACGGCGCATCATGACCTGAAAGAGGATTGACTGGCGATTCGCTCGCAATTACCCATAGACAGACGGGTCTATGGACACGTTACACCCTTCTATCAAACAATTTTCACACCCTAAAATAAACGCTTTTACTGGCCGGTTTTCACGTTGATGTATTCCAAGCACAGACCTGCTGGCTTGCCAGATGCTTGTGCCAGAACGTTCCATCAGGGAGATTATTATCGCCAGTCATGAATCACAATTGATGAACGCATTCTGATCATGAATAACAATGAGACCAATAAATTAAGCAATTCATAATACTTTCTCTGGAATGTGCCGAGCGAGAACTAGAATAATGTATGTGGGAGAAACAAAGAGAATCGCTCGTTTTGAAACTAGATGAGGCACTCCATGTATGTTAATGCAATGACCCTGTTATTTTTATCTTTAATGAGCTTAATTTAAGTTTTGAATACCAACCCTCACTCTTATCAGGAAATATGTCATCTTATTACGGGTAAAATGGACCAAAAGGCCTTTTTTATTAAATGCCCTCCAAATTGAGAATCTTAATACATGGGCAAAAGTTTTGTGACGCCCACTTCTAATGAACAGGTTTGAACACTTTAAAGTGAAAGTGAAAGTGACCTATTAGTCAGATATGGTGACCCATACCCGAAATGTGACCTCTGCATTTAACCCATCCAGAGGGTAGTGAACACACGCACAGCAAGTAACTAAAAAAGTTGTGAACACACGTACACCCGGAGCAGTGGGCAGCTATCACTGCAGCGCCCTGGGGAGCAAGGTGCCTTGCTTAAGGGCATCTCAGTCGTTACCCGCCGGCCCTGTGAATCGAACCGGCAACCTTCAGGTCACGAGTCCGACTCTCTAACCATTAGGCCACAACTGCCCCTTTAGTCATTTCCGTGAGCAAAAATCTTAATGTTACAGCATGATATTCCAGAGAATTGTGTGTTTCTAATTTTATAGCAATAGTTTGGGCACGTTCCTTTTCTATTCCAACATGACAATACCCCCATGCACAAAACAAGGTTCAAAAGAAATGATTGATTCAGTCTAGTCTAGAAGAACTTGACTGGTCTGCATGAAGCCCAAGACCTGAACACCTCTGAGCCAAACACTCATCACCCAAACCCATTAATGACTTGTATACTGGACTACAGTCATTTCAAAACAGAAAAAGGCTCTTCCAAAACTATCGCAACAAAAATGGAAAAAACTATTTTATATGGTATTGTATGGTATAACATTTGATTTGTTTTGATTGGATTTAGTGGATTAGACAAACATGTTTATTAGAAGGGGGCGTCCCAATACTTTTGTCCATGTAGTGCTGGTAGTCACACACTCCAGTTCTCCTTCTGTTACTCAAATAAATACACAGAAACAACCCAGTGGTCACTACTACTGTAGTTTTAAAGTGACCCTGTCAAATTATTTACAAGCGCTTGACTGTTTTACCAAGATTCCAAAGCAGTGGCGTATGTAAGTATCCTGTACACTTTGCAATTCAAACAGTACAAAACAAAAACAAATGACACTTAGCTATTGACACCTAGATGCACAGAGACATCCTTCCACGTCAAAAGCCATGTTTGGTGGGCTTACCTAAAAACAGAGAGAAAGAGAGAGATTTAGTTGGCAACAGTACTTGCTTGTCAAAGACAATATAAGCACTTGAGATGAGCAGCAGTGAGTAGTGTCATAAATATTTACAAGAGCAGCTTTCATGAATATGTTTTACGTTCACGGTCATAACCATATTTTGACCAATTTTAGCAGGGAACAGCAAAAGGGGGGGGGGAGTTCAAACAACAGCCCTTTAAGTTCATAACAGCTTTGCTCAAGAGCCCAAAGCGAGATTAAAGGCCATTACAATCGTCTTACACAAGGCTAACAACAGGTATTAAACACTTCAGGTAGTAGATTTTATCTAATTGCAGGTTTACCATTTCACACACCGCTTGACAGAAATTACACACATCATTGCAATTATACAGGATTAAAATATCTGCTTACTGCATGAAGTAAAATGGAAAACAAATTATCATGTCATTTCAATCACAGTCATTTGTGATTATGAGATTGCATCACTGTCTTTTGAGCTCCTAGCGTCATCCCGTAGGGCTTGAAGCGTGGCATTATGACAAAGGGTCAGATGTGTTTCCATCACCGGCTGAGGACCTGAGGAAGTTGAAGGTGTTGTCGGTTTTATTGAACTCCGGTGTCCCAAATATTTAGAAAACTGCAACAGACCATCAGGACCGCAGGGTTATTGGTGCTCCCGTTCTCTCCCTTTAGAACTTACACACCTTCAGAATGAGGAAACAGGCCGAGAAAATCACTACGGACCTCACACACTCACACCACAAACTCTTTTAGCTCCTAGCCTCTGGCAGAAGACACCGACATAGGGCTACATCCAGGCGCGCAGATAGCACTTGGGACGGGGGGACATGACCCCCTCAGATCCCGATCTGTCCCCCTCGCTTTCCCTACGAAAGGCGACAAATATTGGTAAAACTGAGGATCAATCAGGATTTCCACTATGTAAAGTTACATTAGCCTAAGTAGTGACGGACAGGGCCGCTGCTCCTTAATTATTTTGCCGTCAGTGCTTCAGAACTGGGTCAGCCACCGACATTTACGTTTTCTGTGCTCTCTGTTTGCTGCTGGCTGCTAGCCTGCTAAGACTCCTGACCCCACCTCCGGGGTCCTACGAGAACTTGTTAGCTGCCTCAATTGTGCCTGTAGTAGCGGTAACCATAGTGATCAAATGCCATCGTCGATGACTGAGCTGGTGATTTTTCTGTACAGAAAAAAATGGACTGCATAACTGCCACATAAAGGCAATGAAGAGACAAAAAACCATCACCTCAAAAGAATGGCTGGATAAATCAAACAATTTATTGTCAGGAAATAATGATTTATCTGGACTTGCAATACTAAATTAGGGTCCTGGCATAACATTATTATCTAACCCAATGTGCTCTATAAGTTGACTGAGGTAAATTGACTGATTTATGTTGAAATTTTTAAATAAAACATACTGTATTTTGCAGAAGGCATGAAGTTTTGGTGGGTAATAAGCATACTAGACAAATAACCGTTTGATCATGCATTACTAGTGTTGACAGGTAGGCCTTTGTTCGTGTTTATCCATGATTTCAAATTATCCATGATTTTCAAATCCTCCAATGGCTTTTTAGTGCAAACCATTAGCCCAACTTACGCAAAGTAAATACTAGAGCACTAGTTAAAGCCCAAATTACGCAAAATAACTAACTGAGTTGAAATCATTTGCTGACAGCTTGGTCCCCCAGTTAAAAAATCCCATCTGCTCCCCTGGCTACATCGCACTCAGACACAACCCAAATGTATTTCTTATGAATTTAACACTCCCTGAAAGTATCTTTACAGTGCAGATTGGATATATTTGTTATGTGCATTGTATAACTTTATCTGCAGTGTGAAAAAAAACATTCTTTTTGCTTTTGGTGATGCAAAACGGTGCAGAAACACCAATACACACTAAAGTCTCTCTTAAAGTTTTTAAGGCACTTTTTTGTTTTTAAAGGATAGGTTTCCATAGTCTGGCAAGAGAATTGACACATCAATAACGGTCCATATTCCTCATAAATGGGCACATAAAAATTAAAATAAAATAACTATTTTACGTTCTATAAAGGGCCATGTACATTTTAATTCACAGAAATCTAAGTATGTTGTGTCTAAAAAACGTGCATTCTGTTTTGTCACATCCATAACGCATTACTTTTTAAAACAGAAAACTTGTGCATGGACTGATATTTTTCTGATGTCTGAACTTGTTCATCATGGGTTTAGTCAAATTTAAACAAATGATTCCATATACTGGTAATAATATTTATATTTAAAGTTTTGACTGAAAATCCCACATCCATAAAGCTGGAATTGCTTCGCACCATAAATAACAAAGTTGATATAAGCCAGTCAAAAAGGTGCCCTACTTTTCAACATTTCTCTGCAGTAGCAGGAACAGTATAGGCCTTTTCACATTGTGCTTAAACCCGGGTTATCTTCATTCTAAACCCCGCTTTTAACCCTGGGTAAACGAACGTTTCACACTTGTAATTTTAAAGCGGGGTTATCACCGCATTTTACCCAGGGTTATGAAACCCTGCTCCGAAGCACAGTTAGCACCGCTTTTGCAGGGTTTGACCCCTCATTGCGGTGTCAAACGTGTGTGGTGTGAAATGAAGTGGGGGTAGAATGATACGACCAGACGCTTAGCAACGGACACCCAATCAAAAACTGAACAGCGCTCATCTCATTTCACAAGCTGTATACAGTCACAGAAACTCCATGCGCTGTGTAAACAATCCTTTGAGTTTTTTATTTATTTGAGTAAGTAACGTCTTAGGAGCCTTAAAACAGCCAAAAACAATTTGCGAGGCGTAATTTGTTCCCGGATGTGGAACAACGAGGTATTCAGTTATTTAAAGGGACCACGCACTATTTTTAATTCAGTCAGTTTGACGCTGCAGTATTTATCCAATCACGACTGTTGACACCGCAAATATGCAAATAAGAATGTTAACCCAGGGTTTAGTGATGTACAGCGTGAAACATCTGGTTATGAATACCCAGGGTTATCTCTTAACCCCTGGTAAATTATAAGCAGTGTGAAACGTGAAACAGATAACCCAGGATTCTGTTTACCTGGGGTTTAGAATAACCCAGGGTTAACGATTTCAAGTGTGAAAAGCCCTTATGTTTGGTTATGCTCTCCTCCTGCCTGGAGGTAATGAAGGTAAATTAATTGTAAAATTTAATTGCCGAAATGTTTACATTGATATAAGAACATAAACCGTGTTCTTAAAAAAATCTATTTCAAACCAGCGTCGTGAGTAATTAGACCAGTTATTCACATGCTAAACCGTGTGAGGAATTCATCACATTAAAACATTACCAGGAAACCACAGAAACAAAGGCCCACACTTTAGAAGCTTAGAAGAAAGACGCTTAAAGACGAGTTATTAAAACTATAAATACGGAAGCGTGTAGCCTCAGCATCACAAAGCGTCTCTTTATAATGTCCTCGAAACAAAGAACATCACTTGTAATTTATATTACTTATAATATCAGGGCAAACAAATACATGCCGCAACATCTAAGACAAACATGCTTTTGGCGACAACATCCAGAATGGTTCTGTGAAATGACATGAAGTCTCAATAGCTAAATGTTAAATGTGTAAGCACATGTGCTTGTAAGACATCATGGAAAATATTGTTCATGTGGATGGAGATTCGAACAGAGATGTCCTGATCTCATTTTTTACTCATCATGGACCGAGATGGAGTGTCCTCCAGTGTATGTTCCTACATGAATGCTACTATTTCTTTTACATGTTTACCTGAATGCATATTGAAGTTATTTAAATCATTTTTTATTATTATTTGAAAGAATGAGGATCACTTGACAAATTACTTTTCGCTGGTGGTCAATATCTGCAACACAAAGAAGACCAGAACAGCTACAGAAATCCACCAAAGCATCACTATACCACTGCAGCCTTTATTCGTGAAAATGTATCTTGTGTTTGATCAAAGCGTTTCTACAACTCCGGCAGCTCGGTATCCAGTCATACAAATCTACAGTACAAAGCATATGCGTTTTATTACTGGCACCTCACGCTGAAAAGGGTTTGGAAATTAATTTCATGCCTGATTTAAAGCACCCAAATGCTTGAGCGCGCTCCTGTCTGATATTATAAACATCCACGGCTTAATCTCGTCTAGGTCTCAGCACCAAACCGCTGTTTCTTAGTAGACAAAAAATGTAGTGGGCTAAGCAAAGTCGGCAGTGTAAATCTGATAAGCTTCACTTCTCAGTGATTCGTCATATAAGGGCAGAGGTGTCGTATTGGTTATCTTAACGAAAGGTGCCTGAGAAAAGACGCATCGGAGTTGTGCGAGTTTTTATATTGAACTTCCGCACCGCAGTCAGTCAATGAAGAATCGAAGGCTCCCTTTCAAATCAGAGGTTATTTATTTTGGGCTCTGCAGCAAAGCAGTGAAAAAGTGTGGGCTGTTGGAAAGGGAGGGAATGCCTACAAGTCTGTATGTTTATGATATAGAATTCACAGAACGTTAAACTGGAGAAAAGCTTGGGGGACTTTTTTTGGCTTTCTCACACTTTTGGCAATGGGGATTTTTTTTAAATATTGATTTGCCTGAAATAATGTTCTGGTATGCATAATTCTTTTTAGTATGTTTTATTCATAATTTGCAAGTTTAATGCTGCCTTGACAGTGAAACCCTAAGACAAGTCTAAATAAATGATAAAGGAATAAAATGATTTAAATTCATGTTGTGGGTAATAGTATACACACAGGGGTGTCCAAAGTCGGTCCTGGAGTCCCGGTGTCCTGCAGAGTTTAGCTTCAACTTAACTCAACACACCTGTCTGGAAGTTTCTAGTCTGCCTAGTGAGATCGTGATCAACTGCTTCAGGTGTGTTTTGATTAAGGTTGAAGCTAAACTCTGCAGGACACCTGCCCTCCAGGACCTACTTTGGACACCCATGAACATACAATATCGAATTTACTAGCGCTGGGTATTTTGTGATCAATTTGGCTATTTGTTTTGATTCTTATTCATATAGTTTTGATTCAGTACGGCTTAGTTATGAATATTTCATTAAAAATGTTATATTTGCAGATACAGAATACATATTAAAATATAAATGCTGGAAACCCTTGAACTTCGCTACTGTATATTTCTCAAATATACATTTACATAAACAATAGGCCTACACAATTATGTTGAACTACTTATATACTTTATATATGTTATATATTTGAATAACAAACATTGTATTGTATGTGCATATTTATAATTGCAAATTGCACATCACTGTTAAAAATACAAACATTGTAAATGTGCAGCAATGAAATTCATGACCAACTTGAAACATTTTTAAGAACTAAAACTTTCAAAAAAAGGCCCACATAAAGCTTTTAGCTGGACCTCCCACCATGATCCGCATCATCGTCTTTAGGTTAAGCAAAAAATGGGACATCTTCAGGACGAGGAGCTTATTACAGATAATATTCACATCCTCGGAATCGATTCAGGTATCGTTTCACTAATTTAAGAATCAACTACAATCAGATAACTTTTTGCCCGGCCCTAAAATTTATGCTCAAATGCCAAAAAACCTTACTCGCACCACCTCTATATGTTCCACTAAAAAAGGTCAAACTTTCTGAAGGTATTGTCACTCAAAAGCGATCCCATACTGGTCACCTCAAACATGCCAAGCATCCCTCTTTTCTCATAAGGTTTACGTTTTATCCTGAAGGAATTTGTGTAACCCTCCTGACCCGACAAGGGCTTGAACCAAATACAAGAGTGCCACCTGTATTTGCAGAGGGCGATAACAAGCGCGGCTACAGCTGAAAGATCACAGCGGGAAAGCGAACACAGCGAGAGCCATCAGAGCTGCAGTAATGGTCACAAAATAACAGTTTCCATTCATCCCTCAAACAGCTGTTTAAGAGGTGACCTTCACAGACGGCAAAAGAGCTTTAATGCTGCTATCAGCCACAAAACAGGAAGAGCAACAGACGTAAGCTCGCGCTTCCATACAACTTTCCCTGCTAGATGATGCTGAAATGACAGCGTAATGTTAGTCTCAGACATTAAACAGCAAAATGAAGGCATTCTAAAATGTAGGGGAAAAGCCCGTTTAGTTACAATGTTGTTTAATGTTGTTTAGTTACAACTGTTTTTTTGATGCTTAGAAATGCTTCACTGTGATCTTCTTCCCACAGGACATCATTACAGTTCCTGACACGGGTTGGTGAGCAGGAGCCTATAAGGGTCTTAAAAGTCTAAAGTTTAATTTAATGAAAAGCAGCCGGTACTGCCAAGCTGCGTGTGGTTTTCACAGACAACTGAAAGTACAATTACAGAGATATGTTAGAAATAAGAGGATTTAAGAACATTTTACACACTATTTTGACATTTATGGAAGAAGCAAATTTGTCACAGAAGAAGTGGGTGTCTACCACTCACAATACCTTCTAACTACCTGTGATATTGACATTCTAAGATTTGTTTGTATGTTAAACGTGTACAAATGAGTTATTTACTTTCTAAAATAATTCTGTATTGTGCATGGTTGAGGCATGCATGTACAGGGCAGAAAAAAGTAATATCAAATCACAGTAGAACTCAGGGTTGCCGGATATGTATAACAAAACCATCCCATAAAAATAGCTATTTAAAACCAGTCCAAAACTAGCCCAGCCAAAATATGACACTCCTTTATCTAAAATACACATTTTACAGTAACTGTTATGGATTACACACAACTTCTTGAAAATAACTGTTTAGGGCTTATCATAAATTATAATCACAATTATTTTGCCCAATGTTGAGATCACGATTATTTAATCGGTTACTTATTGACTTTGGAAACCAAGTCAATAAATAGATAAATTATTAATAAATAATTCACTTGTCAACTTAACACTGGATTCATGATAATAAATTTTTTTTTAAAAATAAATAAAATAAAGTATGAATGCATACGTTCAAATAAAATATTAAAAATAAACTAGACAATCCTGGAAAAACTGAATGTGGCACAATAATTGTTTGAACTCGAATATTTTGTTTTCAATTGGTTGAAAGTCAACAACTGTTCTAGCCTACTTCCACAGGAAACCCACAAACTTGGCAACCCTAGTGTAACTGGAAATCATCTAATTTTCTGCAGTAAATGTTGCAATTATTTCACCTAATACAATACTGGAGCAGATATTGCAACATGGCAAAATGCAAGTCTTTTTGGCCGCCTACTTAAAATACACAGACCCCATCACTTGTTTACATATTTTTACATACATTTACATATCGTACTATGGTCCAGTGGATCTTAAAATAATTGTTCTCATTTTCATGCTCAAACTAACATCTACTCTAAAATTAATGAATAACTTTGCAATGGTTTTCACGAAATTGCTTATATGAAGTAGGCAGGCTTTGGAAAAAAGAGAGTAGAAAGCTAAAGACTGAAATGATGCTAGCATCACCCAGAAGACAAATATGACCCGAACAGTTTGCTCAGCTTCTCTCAGCTCAAAGTGTGACATCCAAATTGGCCATTTCAGATATTCCCAGGAAGACATTTATCACCTGGGTGTGTTTCATTCTGAGAGGAGAAAAACTGTCCATCAGCGGATGATTTCCTTTCTGCGTTCAAGATCCTCGATTTGCTTGTGCACTGCAATCAACACAGTACCTGATTATGGCCTGCAAGATGAGATGTGAGGCTTATTGAGAGCCAGACTGAACAGAAGTGCATTTGGACCCCGCAAAAACGTGCACAAATGAGCGGAAGGAAATTGTGCCATGACAAACACCCCTGGCAGCCGCCGATTTTTGTTCTGAGGGGAGTCTAACCTTACACTGTGGGGCTAACAGGAAACGTTCTCCCCTCTCCGTTCAACCACGGCAATCTGATGAACGAGAAAAAATACAGAGCAGCCTCCGGCTCAGACCATTCCCGTTTCTCCAAATATCCTTTTGTAATCTCTGTACTAGCTATGTGAAGCGGGGAAACTGTGGGGGAAGAGATTGGCGCAGGTATTGAACAATGGTGTTTGCCAGATGGTGAGGATTACAGCGCTTCCGTGGGACTGACAGTTGTTTGTATCTCCAGTGTTTGTGCTTTTGCTTTCTGCTGCAGGAATTGTTTAAGGAATAATTCATTAAAAAACTGGAAATTCTGTCCTCACTGACTCGCCCTCAAATCGTTCCAAACAGCTCCAAAACAAAAATTTTTTTGAGCGTACAATGGTTGTAACCTGGAGCTGTCAAACACGAAGAGTCTTTAAAGCGTCTTTAGATTTGAAAACATTACAACCACGGGGCTAGTTGCATGCATTTGTAAATAATGAGGAACAGTTCACCCCAAAATGAAAATTTTGTTTTCATTTACTTACCCTAAAGTTGTTCCAAATCTGTATACATATCTTTGTTCTGTTGAACACGAAAGAAAATAGTTCATGGGGCACTACCATTGTAATTTGTCCTACTATGGTAGTCTATTGTGGCCAAGAACTGTTTGGTTATAAGCATTCTTCCAAATATCTTTCTGTGTTCATCAGAACAAATACTATAAATGTCTTTGTTCTGATGAACACGGAGAAAGATATTTGGAAGAATGCTTCCAAAGCATTCAGATGTGGAACATAATGTGGAGAAAATAATGACACAGTTTTTATTTTTGGGTGAAGTATACTTTTAAATGTTGGTATTTTTCACATACAAAACGATCGTGTGGCTAGCGAAAACTTGAAATTTATGTGATATGGACTTTTAAAATCTTTGGAACTTGACAGCCATGGTCACTATAAATGTTTTTGTTGATTAATGATTCACCAAAACTTCCTGCTGTTGTGGAATAAAATGAGCACGAGTAAAAAATGACAGAATTTCCATTTCAACTACGTCTTCAATATATAATATATAAGTGACACACTGCGGCTAGTGCAAAAATAGCAAGTAATAAAGAAAATTGTTCGGAAGCCTGCTGCCTGTCTGATTACCGTTTCTATTGCGACTGAGCTTCTGGCTGGTCTCCGTCCCCTGGCATACGTTGGGAAATGCATAACTACACGTAATTGATACAAATGTCATGTTGAGCCAATGAGGGAAAGTGAATTTTCCAGAAATGACTAATAACAGCCATGGAACCAGTATTAGTTGGCGACACTGGGGAAAGAATTAACTTAGGAGGTACTGACTGGAACAAATAGAAAATGTATTCATAAATCTTAGCGCCTCCTATATACAGTACAGCAGGGGTCTTCAACTACTTTTCTTTGAGGGCCAGATTCCAAAAAATATAAATAGGATGCGGGCCAGTTTTTTACCATATTCTCATTTCTTCTGTTATTTTGTTTCTGTTATTTATTGCGTTTTGTTCCTTTTATACTGTTTTTGTTGCTGTTACTTATAGGCCATATATTAAAACATGCACACAATATTGCATCCAGTATTTGTGCCTTTTCATGATATTAAATTAAAAGGGATATTGTCTTTTTAATTGTCTTTTATATTCCTTAATGCGTTACTTTACCCAAAAATGGCTACTAATTTACTCACCCACAGTCCTCCAGTACATCGAGATGTGGGTGGCATTGTTTTTTCAAGAAGATAGTTATGAAGATATTTGGTTGAATTAATTAAAGTTAAATCAATAAAAGTTAAAAACGCAAATACATTCAACACAAAAGTAATCCCTTCCCCTTGTGACGTTAAATTAGCGTCTTATAAAGCGAGTCAATTGATCTGTGCAAAAAACTGAACGCTATTATCACATCTTCGGGTGGATTCCGATCACATTCATGTGCCCCACGCACTTATAGGCCAGAGCCTTTGTATAGTGCGAGTTCTGGGGGAGATGAACAGCTGTTTTTCGTAAATATAGCCATTATTCATAATGAATGCAGTAATAAAAACAACACCGTTTTCCCCTTATCTGAGACAACCGTTCACGCGGTGTACCCTTCCTACAGTTAGCCTACTTTCAAGGGCACGAAACGCGTTTTAGAACACGACCTATCGCGTGCGCAAACCGATTGCCTGTGGCTGTGCAATGCATTGTTGATTATAACGTTGTAAACATTAAGTTTCTTGGACTGACCGATCAAATCGCTTTATAAGACATATAACATTATGAATGTTTTCATTTTGAATGTAGCAGCGTTTTGGGCTTTTAAAGATATGGCGTCTCATGTGGACGTGCATTTAAAGCACACCGTTCTTAAAGTCTCTCCACAATGTTAAGGCGGGCCAGGAAAAGATGATTGACGGGCCGCATTTGGCCCGCGGGCCGCCAGTTGACTAGCCCTGCAGTACAGTAAGCAAATAAACCTTTCACACTATGCATATATATCACCATATACATGTATAATTTTACTATTCCTCATTTAAAAGCTGATATTTACAAATTAGCAGTCATCGCAGGTTGCAGAGATCAACTAATATTAGCAAAGGCGCCCCCCAAAACAACAACTTGACATTTATTCATGTGAATTGGCTGACGTGTCAGTCTGTCTGCAGGCCTAAATGAACAGCATTAGCATTCTGTTGTATACTTACATGAGTATTCTCGCCATGCCCTTGGCTCAGCGTGAGCTACTGTCTCCACTTATCAACACAAGGACCAAATTTGTGGCAGAAATGTGACGCTTCCTTTTACTTCATATTCACCTTCAGATAGTCTATTGTAATTGGGTTCACCCTTCATCAAAAGTTGGTGTATAAATGGTGTGCCTATTTATAGGGAAATATGAACAGTATTTGCATATTGACTTAATGCTTAAATTTAAGAAAATTATTGCAAAGCTTTAACGGTGCAGTACATATTACAGGCAACATCACAGCAACAAAGTTCCACTACACAGTTCTTTACATCTTCTATGCAGTTCTTTACAGTTTCTTTACCTCTTGTTAACAAGTTTTACCATATTTTATTCCTGCCAACAAAATTAGCTGTCATTTGGTTTCTTTTTAGTGACTACATAGCCCCGCCCATTGCAAAATGTCATTGGGCAAAATCCTACACACTATAAGACATTAAACATCAAATATCTTGATCCTAAATAGTATATTTGCATTGAGCACAAATACATGTTGCCATATTACATCACATTTGTTTTGGAAACTGTAATGCTTATATTCTTATTAATTATAAATAAATTCTTCTTTATGGTCTGTTTCTTACATGACTTTCAAAAATAGTACTGTACATACACTTAGAAAATGCAAAATAGTAGGCTTTATCAACAGTATGGGTTTAAAATACAGTGCATGACTTCTATGCTTGCAGACGTCTTGCTTTTATGGTGTTTGTCTTTCATTTTTGGAGTCTGACAGGCACTGGTCCGTATACAGTATATTTTCACTGTATACAAAAGAGAAGATTCAATCCTTTGCAAAATATCTCCTTTTGTGTTCCACAGATGAAACAAAACCATAGACGTTTTGAAAGACACAGGGATGAGTGAATGAAGACTATGGTTTTTGGGTGAACTATCCCTTTAACATCACAAATATAACCATCGTCCCTGAACCTGTCAGATGACAGACATTGTAATTCCACATTTTACAATTCATCCAGACCACCCCCACACAGAGTATGTAATTTTAGACAGAAAACATTATTCCTCCAAAACCTTGAAAGCCAACGGCTCTATTCCTGCTCACCGTCTCTCAAAAAAAGCAAAAAAGACCACGCCACCCACGTACAATCACACATCTTTGTTTTCTAACACCAGCCTGTGTAATTTCCTGCATTGAAGACGATCTTGCTTAGTCAATTACACTGTTTATTTGCCTTCAATAATAGGCAGCAATCTCAGACTCTGTGTAACTGACGCGAGGAGGAGGTCTCTGTCAATAATATGTTCGAACAAAGTATGATATGCAAACACGCTCGTTTATTTATAAGATGCCTATCTATAAAAACTTTGGATTAAACACGGAATCTTCCGTCATGCTTGTCTCCTCAGTGTGGCAGGTTTGCAACACCACTGCCAAAATTCAGCAGAGTTACAAAGAGCGTTTTGTCTCTGCCGTCGGAAGTTCATGGCTTGCATGAATAAGTATTGCTCTGCGAGCATGCTAAAGATGAGAAAGAGAGATGAGACTATGGGGACGCAGAGGCGGGCAGGACTCGTGCTGGGGTGTTCGGTCGCTCCTTTGAAACGCAACATTTTGAGCTGCGAAATCTGATCATCAAATGAACTACATGAAAATGTTGTTAGCGTCCTTTCAGAGGTTTGAGCACCATACGCAGAGTGATGCAAAAAGCTAAGTGCAGGTAGGGGGAGAGTGGGGTAAGATGCGCCACTTTTTACTGATGTGGTCGTGAAGATAACAGAAAATGAGGTATACGTGCAATAAAATATTGTATTGTCATTGTGTTAAATGTCTGTACTAGAAGCTTCCAACACCAAAGAAAATTCCTTGTGTGTGCAAGCACACTTGGCAATAAAGCTCTTCTGATTCTTCTTCTGATAAAAGTATTTAATCTAATTTCAGGATGTTTCCTATCAATCTAAATGATAAGAACTCATCTATGACATATGGTTTTAAAAATGTGGCTTCTTATAAAAACGTGCTCCTGTGGCTCAGGTTGCCCCATGATAGGGGTAGGTTGATCTGAGTCAGGGGGTACGTTATCTCATATTGAGATATACTGAGCATGCAACTGAATTTGAATAGACTATGTTTTAAAAGATTTACCTTCTAAAAAAGTAATTCAATCATTATTTTTCACTTACAAATCCTAATAGTTATTTTAGTTAACTATTTTAGATAGTTTTTAAGCTAACTTAAATAAAAAATAACCAAATAAAACTTCACATTTCAATATCTTTAATTTGCAATATCTTTCAGTTTGCATTTCTGAAATAACTTTTCTTGTGAAGCACCAAAGTTGTAACCTTCCAAAAACAGACTAAACAGAGAGTTTGTTGATTCAAAATAAATGAATTTCTGCTTTTTGTAGATTCTTGGCATTATACAGTGCTTTTTAATGCCAAACATGTTAGGCCATTAGTGACTTAAGTTTCATTGAAATTATACAAGTTAAAAAATTTGAAATGGAAGTTAACTTAAGTGTCGACACTGGCTCAATATAACCCACAGCATTTGGCTCACTTTGCCCCATAGCTGCCACTTTAGAAAAAACTAGCTAGATTACAAATTCAGGCTACTATTTAGGCAATTTTTTTGCATGGTTTTATATTAAGGATGTCAAATTAGACAAATTCCCATAATCGATTTTCATTTACATTAACGATCAATTAATCGATTACTCGTTAACATTAATACTGAAATATGCCTCTGCAGTGGCATATAGGCATGACAGAGTGCAAAAGCCACGCAAAACGCCAGCTTCCTCACCTGAATAAAAAGGTTTAAAAAAAATGCCTTGTGGCATTGTTAAAATGATTGTGTGTAACAGATTATCAATCTGTGTGAATGATAATATAATAAAATTATGTATTTGATAATTAACATATGGACCAATATACAACGTGTCGCCGCCTCAGATGTGCACTCTGGTAATTGCAGACTCATATCATTGCGCGCTTCTGCGTGAGAGAATAGGTAGATTTGTTATTATAAGCGTGTTATTTTCTTTCTAAATATGCATAGGACCAGGCCCGGATAAAGAATTCAGGGGCCCCTGGGCACAAGTGTCTTGTAGACCCCCCCCATACGCACGTACGCACAATAAAGTTTTGAAATAGCCTACAGGGTACTACGTGTAGGAAGCACCTCTATCTTATACAGGATTACATTGCCAAGTTACAAACTATGATCACAACCTGAAGGACAATATCAACACCTGTACACATCCTCCATCATACAAGATTTACACCACAACAATGCTTTTCTGGACCAGCAGCAACAATATCAAGACATTTCCCTGCATAATGTAACTCACTGGCATTTGCAAGCACACATGCCTCACCTCTACCTATTAATTCAGTTCTACCAGATTCTTCCATAATTCACACACAAACACGCCGGATTCACAAAACTGTTCTTAAGAGAAAATATAAAAACTTTATTAAGATAAATTATAGGACGTTCTTAAGAATATTCTTAAGTAATATTTTCTTATAAACATTTTAATTTGTCTAAGAATAAAAGGGCAGACTTTGTCATTGATTATACTATAAGAGTAATTTGTCCTTTGGTTAAACTTTGTAAGCACCTTGCGACTCACGTTCTTATGTAAGCGTTTGTGTTAAACGGCATTAACGAATATTATAGGTATACTTACACGAGTCTGTGTAAGTAAACATTTTGCAAAGCACTCTGGATTTTCTAATAACGAAGGCTAAAAATCGGTAAAGTAAGGCAGTTAGACCTGATCAACGTTATATCAAAATTCATTATTGGCGAAGAAACACCACCAAATACATGTAAACAACTCTTACCTTTTGAGATTTTAAAGACAACCGTGAGGGTATTCTAGCCTATGGATTATATTTACAACAATAAAGCCGTTTTCATTTACATATTTTCAGTTTAGTGACTTTAGTGACATTTAACAAATCACCATAAAAAGCGGCGATTTTGGCTACATTCTTTCACACAGCCTCTGTCTAGGTAACCATACATATTTACAGACGAAATGTGTTCATGTTTATACATTCAAACAGTCGATAACAGTGACAGGTTGTTGGAAACGCTGTTTTGTACTCATTTCATTCAGGAGTCACCTGTGGAATGTGCTGCTTCTTCCTGCCGCTCACTGAGATCTCTGCGCGGGGAAAAGGAGACATTGCGCTCGCGGGACAGCACTGGCGACATTTTCCCACTGAATGAAAGCTTTATCGGAAGGTCGCTGGATATTTCGTTTTGTGCTTCTCCTGAACAAAAGCTGCTAAAGAGCTTGTAAAAGTTACTAAATCAAGAGACAGACTTGCGTACGTTAGAAACACTGTTTTGTGTGCGCACTTGCGTGTGTGCGGGCCAGACAGGCACACGGCAGAATTAATATAGCAAAAACATGGTCATGTTACATTTTCTCCCCCCTTCTTGGACCCCAAGCGTGCATGGGCCCCTGGGCCGGTGCCCATAATGCCCATTGGATAATCCGGCCCTGCATAGGACACAGCGCACGGACACTATCGACAGTATTACAGAGAATCTGTAGAATTCGAAAAATGGCATTTTAACTCACAAATGTCCATAACGTGTTACAACCTTTAGCGGTCCTGAAGTTGAGACTTGTGTCTCACACTGAGGCATAATTTGCAGGTGGGACATGTCGCCACCACTTTTTGCCAACTCAATTGTGTCGCGAGCACTTATTTGAACAAAACTGAGAGGTCGTTTACACGAGACCGTTTTCAACTGAAAACGCAAAAAAGAAATGCGTTTTAGCTGTCCGTTTACACGGAAACGGCGTTTCAGGGGACTGATAATGCAAACTTTTGAAAACGGCTTTCAAAGTGCAACTTGAAAAACTTTTCCGTTTTTCATCGTGTAAACGTGGCCTAAGCTTGTGGAACAAACACGCTGTGAACGCGCCGCTTGCGCATCCATTGTCCAAGCATAAAAGAATTTTAAACCAATAAAGAAGTGTAATTTTTAATTATTTTAGTTATATTTAGTTATTACAGTATATAAATATTTTCGTTATTAAAGTATTGTTTTCCATTGATTTGACCGACCCCAGCGGGGTGGGGGCGGACTTTGTCCCCACCACTTTTGAAAACAAAGTTACGCACTGGTCTCACATAAATAACATCATTTTTTGTATTACATGAGCAGAAGCTAAAGTAACAGTTAAATGATGTGCTAAACCATTTCGAATAAAATAACTGAAGCTGTCCACATGCGATCAATGCAAACCTAAAAACCCTGATGGTACTGTACATTTTAGGAATGAGGATTTAATAAACTTGTGACAACATACGTTACCGATACCACAGATTATAAAAGAAAATATATTTGCATTTTGCATCTATAGCGCTTATTTTGATCTGCAGCTTTAGATCTTTTTTCTTTGACTAAAACAAATGCTTAAAATGTTTCTTCATTATTATTCTTAACGAAAAACTCGGATGGTATCCAAAGGAAAAACAACATTTTCTTTTGATACCAATAGTTATTCATTCATTATTTACTTTTAATTAAACAACAAAAAAATAGTACACTGACAAACTTGCTTATATGAAACAATGTTTATTAACAAAACGAATAAGACATTGTACCTTGTACCTGTTTTGTAACGTAAATAAATTCAAAGATCCGTGAGCGGATCTCCGGTGCGGAACGCATGTGAATTGAATAAAAGAATAAAACGCACTCTCGCTCGCTCTCCAGTTTCAGCTCCAACGCGCTCTCTCTCTCTCGCTCGCGCTCTCTCTCAAGCTTCTGGACGAGTACAATATTAAAGCGGTTCCAAATAAACAATGACGCTCAAAACTGCTCCGTCACACAGCTAATATTACAACAACATATCTTGGTATGTTAGTATGTTACTCACATACTGAGTCAAAGCAATCTCCTCGAGGGTGATTTTTAGACGATCTTTCTCTCCAACGTCTCTCTGCTGGAAAGTATCTCCATAGATATCTGTGAGCACATATATCTGCTAAAAGCCTCAGTACCGCGGGTCTTAAAGCGTCTCTGTTGGAAAGTCTTTATAATATTAACACAGGTCCTATCTCCTGCCTGACTTTATCCTTCTTTTTAAACTTAAAATCCTCAAACCTTTTATTTTATGTAATACATAAGTCATAGCTCTTTCTACAGTCTTTCTAATGCCCGCAAAATCTCTTCGCTGCGTCAACATGAGAATGACATCTTTTTGTACTGTGGTGGCCACCGTCGTGTTTGGACTGAGCGATTCAAGGCAAATCTATAATACAACGCTAGTGGCCGCTGTTAATCAAGACCTGTGCCTTTAACATAATTAGCTTTTTAATTGCTAACTAAGATGCATTTTCAATATTCTTAAAGAAATCTGAATACTCTAAAAAAAGACAAGCAAAGGTACTTGTTGGTGATGCAGTCCCGTTACTGTCTCCTGTCAGATCTTTCCTGTCCAAACAAATAATCCAAACCAAAAAATACATTATTAGTCCTGTTAAATCCATGCGCCATTGACTTGGTTTCAATATTGTCTCAACAGTAACAATAAAAAGCCGGCAATTCCTGCAGTCCATTCTTGGCTGATTTTAACAGTAGGATATTATTAGTGCTCAGTTGAGAAAAGCGTTCCACCACATACCAAGCTTATCAGATAGAGCTCATCAGCATTCCTGGCACTAACAGTCACTTCAAAGAGCGTGCGCCCAGAATAAACTACACAAGGAGTATTGAAGTCGAGCAGCAACCTAATACAATGTCCTAGGTGGGCTACTTTGCAAGCATTGGTGAATTTCTCTTACAATAATATAATGTAGACACAGCCTTTCTTCTGTGTGTTGTCCCCGGGCTGTTTTTGATGGCTGAGCACTGAGGAAATGCTGCTGGTACGCAGAACCATGTCCTTAAGCTGGACTTGTATAGCGAGTGAACTGGTCTTGGACAACTCCATGTCGGGCAACGGTGAGGGGCTTACTAAATTGTTTTGATATAACTGTGCTTACAGCGATGTTTGGAGTCTGCATTGACAAAGAACGCATCAGACTGGACATCCAACCCCCAATTACACTCTCCAACATTTTTTCAGTGGAGGTTGTGGCTTCAAAACTATTGTGAAGTTTATTGTTAAAGCTCATGCTAACACGTTTAATATTAATATGCGTAACACTTACCGTCGCATATTCTCTACATAGATTTGCAGTGTTGCCTCCAAAACTGCTATGCTTCTATCACAAGTCAATTACTGCAGTGCAGATGTAATATATGTGCTTTCTACCGACGGAATGAGTCGATCTGACTTTCTGAGAAAGCTGTCCATAGGCAATAAGTTGCCTAACAACCCAGAATATTCCTTTAAAGTCTACACACCCCCACAGTAGCTTGAGAAATATCTGCAGGCAATGCACTATGACAGATATGTATATTTTTATTTCCTCGGGGGTCAAAAACTATAAAGATATCTTCCTCAGGCGATTATATTCCTCTGAACCGAAGCACTGTTTAAAAATCCTCATTTTTCCTCCAAATGGTATTAAACAGCTAATAGTGCACTTGTTACGCCCAAGAATGAAGCATTTCAAACTTAAGAATGATGCAATTTTTATGAGATTCACTTCTCAGTGGACTAAGCTCTCTCCATTTCAGAGGTTTTAAGACTGAACATCACAAGCAGCGTTCAGACACTAATAATCAATCTTTTTTACGGTTTTAAAGAAATTTTCCCACAGAAACCTAACAGGCGGTGACCTTTAAACCAATTGGGTAATGCTCATTTTTTTCCTCTTCAATTATTCATGACATATTTTGCAACATTTTCATCATGTACTTTTTCAACAAATAATAATTCCACAGCCACACAAAAGAAAGCATGTGTTCTGAGTGGTGAAATGAACTTGTTTTATTCATCGGTATATCAGGAAAGTCACAACGTCCCTCACAATGGGGTATATGCACACAGTGCGATGACATACTTCAGCTAAAATCTCAGCCAGCTAAGCCACTTCCGCTTTCATAGCGCTGAGGAAATTTTTCACCAAGCGATAATAATATGTTTAATAAGAAAATGCTCAAATTTCAGCAAAACGACAGCGCTATGGCTGAGTCTTGTTAAAGGGGTGGTGCAACGGTGTGTCATGCATTCTGACTTCTTTACAATGTTAAACGTGCTGTCTTCTCATGTTTAACATGGTCAACTTGTCAAAAAACGAGTTGGGCGTATTATGTAGTAGTTCTGTGCTCGATACACTCCCCCAGCGATCATACAGGTTTCGGAAAGTTTATTTTGAACATATAAAACTGTTTCGTAACAATTTTTCTTAGTCCCTTGTTGGACAATTCTCCAGGAAAAGCATGCGGCACGTCCCACGCAGCAGCATGGAGAGCAGGAGAAGGAGCATGCGCAGACGTCACTTTCACTTGTGTGCCGGAGAGAGAGAGTGAGAGAGAGAGAGAGAGCATATGTTCGCGAAGTTCAGGTGTTTGTTTGTTCACTGCATGTGGGTGATGAATGTTATATAAATGGTGGATATAACGCTGGATTTGGAGATCGTTTGAAACTGATATATAGAGCCGTCCCAGCGCTAAAAGATGCCGGACATGAACCGCATGCGGTGAGTGAAACTGATGTTTGTGTTTTGTTGGCAATGGGTGCGCACGTGCTTTAGTTCAGCCTACCCCTCCCCCCCGCACACGCCGTATGCTTTCGGAAATAACCGTACAGCTGTATCTATCTTTTACAAATGTGATCAAACTAAATACTCTTCGAAGATACAAAGTATGCAATACTACTCTATAGGTACTCAAGATTAATATGAGATTGGCAGAAACCGCGTGTGTTAGGGCCGCTTTAAGTGCCTCTGTGGTCAAGCCTCGAGTACTTACAAAAGTTTACTTTTTTCATTTTTGTGGACGTAGCCCGTCTATGTGTCGGGAGTCCACACACACTCTGCTGGGTTATTTCATAATCCAAACATCTACATAATCCAATTGAGAGTGAGGGTGGTTCACGAGGGCTGCCGGTCTACTGATACAGCCATGAAAATAAGCTTAGAGCAGAGCGTCATTATAGTGCATATTACAACAATAATAACAAATGTAATATGGTTTTATGATCTTCTGATCCCTCCATGTGTCTCTCTTCTCTCTGTCTGCCAGAGACCTTCCCTTTCTATCTCTGCCATCTGGACTCTATAATGGGTCCCCAAACACATTGTTTCTGCGTCAGTTTCTCTCTTTCTCTTTTTTAAGGTACAGCTCACCAACATATAAACATCCGGTTATCACTACTCTTGCACGCATCATACCTCAATATCAGTACTTTGTTATTTTTACTGAAAACTATAAATGAACACAATGACAAAGAGCTAAAAGTATCATGTAAACACATGACTACTGCACTGGAAGTCAAACAGGTTTTAAACTGACATTTAGAAAGATTTGAAGGTGAACTATTCCTTTTTTAGCCATTTTAACTGAAATAGCATGATGTGTCTGCATAAATCATATAATCTGTGTAGCACTCTATAAAGCTAAAAAGTACAGTAAATGGTGCATGTAGGATACTTTAAAGCATTTATATGTCTATTCAATGCCTAATTTAACACAATAATGAGACCGTAAGTCTGATTCTCACAGAACCTACAGAAGACAACCTAAAGGGAAACAATGACACTTCACCTTTAAGAGAAAATTGCTAGTCATTGTAGGACTGAAGGCCATGTCCATGTTAAATATCATGAAATGTTAATGTGGCCTAATGGATGTTGTTGAGGATGTGTTTTGGTCTGGTATCACTGTGCATTAAACACAGAGCACTATCTAGTGAGAGGTATGAAGAATTAAATATACAGAGAATACATTGGGTGTATGATGGCCATGATTCAGCTGACTCTTACACACACCCTCACCCACACACAGACACCCACACACTCCCCTCTTGCTGAAAAACAAGAAAAGGTAAGATGGGAAGGCATAGGTTGTGATTTCTCCTTATTCTCATCGCTGGAGGAGTCGCAGGGGAGCTGAGAGGGCCCTTTAAGGCAAAGGCATACAAAGGCAAAAACATCACAGATTACACATTGGAATGCCAGGCAACAGGGTTCGACTCTGTCTGGGGTGATAAATATTCATGCATGCATGTGCGTGCGTGTGTGGGGGGATCTATCCAGCTTTTGTGTATCATGCAAAAGTTAATGTATGTAGGCCTATGTACAGTAGCTGAATAGTTGAAATGCCAGTTTTTCACCAAACATCTAAACTTTTCATCTGCAGTTTAGGGAATTTATATGGCACTGGCAATGTACATTAACTTACCTGAGCTTTATGATACAGCCATGCAAGAGGTCAGACTCAGAGGTCATGCTAATGTCCAAATGTGCAAACAATTGTTCCTGCAAGCCAATGTTTGGCAATATATTTTCCATACACAAACCCATTGTGTTTCGTTTTTAACCCACTGACTGGAATTAAATAAGAACGCCAAGATATGATTTAAAATATCTTC
The DNA here is from genome assembly GCF_024868665.1 of Triplophysa rosa. NCBI lineage: Eukaryota > Metazoa > Chordata > Actinopteri > Cypriniformes > Nemacheilidae > Triplophysa > Triplophysa rosa. The sequence goes on along the minus strand of NC_079911.1, from coordinate 13,792,355 downwards.
AGCAGAATAACTTCAGCAGAATAAAGACTTATACAACAGGGATAGCATGAGGGCGAGCAAATTTCAAGAGAATTTTAATATTTTAAAAGAGGGTGAGAATTTCAACTTTGGTGTGAACTGTTCCTTTAATCTTGAGATTACTGCATTCTGTTACATTCAGTTAAACTCAAACCAACATCACTCATAACACTTGACACAGTTTACTGCTAAATGTATCAGTAATGGCATATTTACAGCACATTTCATCATCCGCTAGTGCTTCAGAGTGCTGTGCGGTGTAAATTGGACAAATTTAACCATTTCTGATAAAGTGTAGAACATGTCCTTATAAACACATTGAACGATTTGTGGTGCTATATTATAAGGGATGAAAACTTCCACACCATTAACTCAAATGAAACAAAACTGAAATTAAAAAATATATAAACTAGCAGAAAATTGAAATACTCTTATAACCCTGGAGGATACTGTATACAGCCCCTCTCTCCTAAACAAGGATAAAAAAATCGTATTCAATCGACTAGAATTGGAACCAATTGACTTCAAAGAAAGCATGTTTCACACTGAGCCATTCACAAATATGTGCAAAACGGGACCGACTAGCAGAGTTCCTCCAGGCTCAGAGGAAATGGACAGACCCGTCACACACCCTGTGCGCATTGTTACATGTCTTTGAGAAAGATTCCATGAAATGTGCTGTTATTTCCCTTAGGGCCTCTGCCATTCCACATACAGACACAGGGGCCACCATTGTGTGTGTCAATGTGACATCCTACTGCGGCAAAAAAAATCTCATCTTGGCCCCTCAGAGAGGCTGCAAGACGTCCCAAACGAGAGCAAAGGTCAAAGTCTACATGATCTGGCAAAGCTAATAACAGTTCCTGCTTATGTCGCCTTGCATGGTGACAGTGCTACTAACTGACATCATCCTTTGCATACATGACACAAACACAAATCTGTGTTGTGTCTTAAATGGCCCTTAGATCGCTACAGTATACATGGTTGTCTATGGCACACTATTTTTTATATATTCTTTTACTAAAACACTTCAATTTAATCAAACTTATTTTGTATATAACGTATACCGTACTTAAGCTTAGAAGTGTATATGTAAGGGATAATGTACAGGCAGCCGGTTGTTATCCCAGAAATAAGCCCCGATCTTGTATCACACTGAAGGGACTTATTTCTGCAATAACAACCCGTTTCTTACACGGCTACTTGCCACATGAGAAAAAAAACTGGACATGAAATGTGAATTTGAAATATTTTATTAGCTCATTTTTACCGAATGCAGACCTTCTGCAAGGCAAAAACCGTTTACTTTCGGTTTTAAGGTAAGAAACTACGTTCAGATGTCACGAACAGGCAATTTGGTTTAATCATTTGTAAATATAATGTCATATATGTTATTAAAAGATATATTTATATTTAATTTGAATCAAGCATTCTAAGGAGCCATGTAATAATAACAAGTTAACTAAGATGTTATAAATAAAAAAACACAATTTCACAATTCCACACTGCAATTTCCTTGTAGCTGCTGGGGTCATTTGAAATAAATAAAAAGGCAAAAACGTGTGAACGATGTGTCCAGGCATTGGAAATTGCAGTGACCGATTACAGTATTAAAGCAAACTCCCTGTGAGAAAACCATACATTCTCTCATTGTGTTTGTTTAACACACCTGCTTTCATTTTATTTTTTACAATGTGTGAATTAAAGTAACTGGCTACACACTACATACAACATCAGACATTCTTTTAATAAAGAAATTTTTCTTTATTAATTACTAGTACATTTCTTCTATTTTAATTTAACAAGCAGAGATAAATGCTAAGGTGTTGTTGATAGGTTGACTACAATTTATATTAAACGTAAGTTCCTTTAATATTTAGTGTTAATAATAGTGTTAACAATAATATATAGTGTTTAATAGTTAAACACTATATTGCCATACTTAGGATGAAAGCGTGAAACTCTACACTTTCTCTGTTAACTTCAATATTTTGCTCTCTCTTTCACTGTCTGTTCCAGTCTATCCCATCTGTTTGGATGCTGCGCTTGCTAAAAGTCTCCATGCCAATTGCCTCATGTGACAGAAATGCTTTGTGCAGCTCTTGGAACGACGAGTAGAGAAAATGGAACGTGTGCTGTTCCCACTGCTAACTTAATATATGTCAACCAATGACAGACAGAACAACTAAAAGAGTAACCACCGGTGGTTCTGTGTGCTGCAACGACCAATGAAATGCCTGCAAACTGCGCAGACGAAGAAATCAATTTCCGGACTACTGTAGAGCCGGTTAATTTCGTTTTTATTGAGAGAAAGAGTGAAGTAGGGACTCGCTCTGTCTGGCGAGTTAGAATCTCTCTCTTTCTCTCAGCAGGGTTCTGACAGTAGCAGCACCGCAGGCTAGATCAGCGAGACAGGACAAAGGTTTTCTCTCAGTGGACCTCAGTCTGAGCCACTCTGACTTATCAGAACCTGAACGCGTTTTTCATTTGCCCTCAAGAACACAAGTCCCCAAAACATGGTTTAACCAACCATTTACAGCTGAAGTCCACAGGTAATGCATACACTGCTAATGCATCCAAGCAAATGTGAATATACATACTGTATATATATAGCTGGGGGGGGAATTAAGAGACAATTTCGAATTTTCATTTAATCAGCATTTCTAGATGTATTGTGGCCATTTAAGTCCAGTGTCTGTTGAATTTCAACAAAATCAAACCTCAGGAGTGACATAAAGCCATCCAATAGCAATGTAAATGACTGACAGCACAACAAGATACATGAAAACTGTGATAAAAATCAAGGTTATCACATAAAAAATGATTTGTGAACTTTTCCAAAATACATGTGCAAATATTACTGTTGTAAATATGCTATAGATAAATGTATTCAATTTTTTATTTTAGATTTAAAATATGTACACACAATTAAAACAAACTAAAACTAAACTTAAACAGCAATACTAAAAAAGTGAACATTTTTAAATTATAATAACCCTGCTTCCTTTGTCAAGAGAATACAATTCAGTACCTAATATCAACGTATTGACAGCATCAGAAACAAAACAACCGTGCCATTATTTGGTAGAAACTCGCATAAAAAGATGGGAAAGGTTGATTTTCTCACTGAATTGTTTCTAATACGCTCAGCCGCTTGCGTCCAACAAAATGGGAAACACATCGATTGATGGTTGGTTTTGTGTTTGCAGGAATGAACGATCAATAACAATGCAGACGCTTGTTTACTGTCTGCACCGTCTAGCTACAAAAAAAGAAAAAGTAAGACCATCACAAGTCGGAGAACGCGTTTCACCAAGCTTCAAAATAAACACCAGTTAAACAGTGTTTTCAGATAAACTTTGTGTAAAAGTGTTCACCGCTGCCTACCGTGAAAGTTTGAAATGAAACAACTGTGCTGACACTTTTTGACTGACAGCTGACAGCTAAATACTCTGTCACTGTGTACTTTATAGTACACTACCGCAACTGTACAGCAACCTTTAAAATAAAAATCCAGGTCAAAAAAGCTTAGACAGAAAAAACATATGTAAAGATTAGTATACTTCAATATTGGTACTGTATATTAATATACAGTTGATTTAGGTCTATAGCAAATGTTTGGTTTTGCTACAACAGTATCTTGGTATTGATGCTAAACGTATGCACTTCACCTGACGGGTTAAAACACTTGTGAGAGGTCAAGTTAAGACAACCCTTCAGGCTATCCCATAATCCTCTGAAAAGCTCTGTGCTCTCCAGGACAAACCCAGTCAGCAGATTTCAGTGCGTAAAAGGGCCTATTTAATGGCTGTAAAATGGCATTTCATCTTACACTCCATCTCTCTCAATCCATTTTTAATAGATAGGGAATACAACCTTGAACCCTGTCATCTGTGGAGTGTTGATGGCTAGGCTATTTTTCCAGACCCCTACAGCAAAGTGCTTTGACTTATGGCCTTAAACTAAGCCACGCTGAGCGGGAAATGAAGATCTGACTTTATTTGATGTGGCAGGTAGGACTGCACTCGCAACATGCAGAGGATGAAAGAGTTAGATGACCTGTGTCATCGGTTGAAGGAGAAGTTGCTCTTAATAAGCTCTGTCGTTGCCTACATAGGCAGCTGACTACTAAAAGGGCATCCTAACTGAAGCACATAGAACAATATGTGTCTCACTATACAAATACAGTAACTTTCATTACTCTGATCTTCATGTTAAGTTTAAGCAATAAATGAAATACACATTTCTTTATAATCAATTCTTGCGCCACCTTATCTACCTTGATCTAAACACATTGCATTCTGTGTGATGCTGCCCTTGTTTCCCAAAACAAGGTACATTATGTATAGATACGATAAAGTACAGTGTATGGTCTACTGTGCACTGTGCTGTAATGAATAATAAACACTGTTTACCAAATTTAACTTTTACTTTTAAAATGTTTTGAAAATGGATTTTGGCATTTCAAAGCTTTGCCTTATTTTCAGGTCCGATCAATTTACAACAATCTTTGAAAGGATGCAAGTGTTTGAAAGCCAGGCAGATCAGATACATGGTTTCCAGAAAACATCTGAAATTTTGCCCAAGTGTTCAAAAGCAAAACTTCTCAGACAAATACTATATTCTGGTCAGGTGGAGTGTCCGCTCCTGCAGTTTTGCTTTTCACCTACATGAGAGGTTTTGATATAGGCTAAAATGAGTTCCATGTATCTGAGACTCATTGGTTTCCATGTAACATGTCTGAAAGTGTCCAATCAGAGGTGTGATGTGACCTTCACAGCTCATCCGCAGACGTGCGTTTTCTGAATGACTATTACAGTGGGACTGTAGTCCATGAAAAGCCACTTGAACTGAAGTAGAATTCAATTACAGCACACAAAGGACATTCTTTTCTTGAGAACCAACAGGTCAGAGCATCCTTGACTCGACCCTCCAGCGCACAAGAGTACAGGACGAACAGTACAGCAGCACAACATGATACCAGAAGAGACCGGAGTGAACATCACTCCATCTGTCTTATAGTTATGACACGTGAGGCAATAAAACACACAGTGAAGGTCCTGTAGCCTATATACTGTAAATAGATCTGTTGTTGGCTGACACAAAACAACACGCGTTTCATATTTAATGTTTCATACTCTGAATGTCTAATACTAATATGACTACATTTACCTGCAAAAAAAAAAAACATTTACGAGTTGCATTGCAAAGTACTGAAGCATGATAGCATAGTTTGCTTGATAAAACACCCATTGTGAGAAATAACAGACATTTATAAGTGGCGGGATATGAATTTTCTGAGATTTTATTGGACATTTCCGTGTGGCACCATCAAATGACTGATGTCTCTGTTCCGGCAGGTGTTCTGAATGATAACAAGCAGTTGTTTGTCTCAAAAGCATTTTTCCTTCGCAGCGTGTGCAGAATTGCAGAATTGCCCTTCACCTTACTGCCACAAAAACACACAGATTTCAGTTATCTCAGTGTGATGCTTCCCCTGTGCCGCCTCTGCCCACAATAATTACATTTGATTGTCAGACAAACATCACAATCAAGTATATATTTAATGTACATTGATGCATTTGGAAGATGTTTTCATACTGTATTGTCTTCTGAATCCAATGTATGCATACATGTTTTTTTCTGGGAATCGAACCCATGAGTTGGCCACTGTAACACCCAAGTTCTACCAATGTTCTACCAGCCGAAGCCCCAGAAGGCAAGACCTAGCTTTAGGGGAACTGTCCTTGTAATAATGATGCACTGTTGGTCACTTTGGATAAAACTGTCCCCCCGTAAAAATGTTTAACGTAAATGTAAGGTTACCATGCTGTAATGTAAATGGTTGAGTTTAAAAAGTCAAGACTTTTGTACACCTGTCACAATACACCGGTATTAAAAATACAAGTGATAGTGAAAACCCTTTTTATCGATATTGTGTTAATACTACACATAAGATATTTTAAAATAATTTAGCACCCAAACAAATTTTCCTTAAGAGCCACAATGGTTACAAACTCTCTTTCAGCACCCTAACGTATTTGAGTGACAAAATAACAAAAAAATTATTAAATAAAAAATATGAATTTGACTGATAGTAGGGCTGGGCGATTAATCGAAAAGTAATCGAAACCGACATTAAGAAGCTCTAACCGACGTGATTTCGATTACTTTCCCTTTAATATCCATGTCGACGCGTGCCGCTATAACTCACTTTTTTCTTATCAGAGCAAAAGAGACTTAAAATATTCGATTTATTTTGGGCATACACATATATGTAAGACATTATTAGAAACTGTAAGTTGTCTACTTTTTCGTGTGTACGCTTACAATAACATCAAAGCGTTGTTATTTTGTAAAATAAAGAAAATAAACAGGGCGCGTTATTAGCCGTCTCCACTCACATAAGTCATTTCCAGAGATCCAAAACTCTGCAAATACGCATCACACAAACATGAAACGTATGTCTAAAGAAAGCTTAAAATGTCTACTTTTAAACGACCCGATTCAAATGGAAATCAAATATTCTGTGTTTATGTAATACGCGTGAAAGACATTCTTCCAGGTCTGCTCCCGTTTAGTAATCACAAGACTTTTAGTCCAAAGATGTGCAGATTGTGAGAAACATAAATATACCGAAACACGTTTACTTCATATTTCTTTAGACAGACTGATGGGTTTTAAGCTCCGTTCAACTATTAAAAACTCCGTTAAACTCCGTCTGTTTCTTTCACGTGACAGCTCGTATGACGGCAGGACTGGTGTCTCCAGGCAGGGTCCTAAAGTACACCCGATTTCTCACTACACATGCAGACAGATGATTTGCTGATTTGTGTTGCGTTTGTTCTCCTGTCTTCAGTGGAAGAGGAAATGTTTCCAAAAAATAACACAAAGATGTCTATTATTCTAAATGTTAAATAAATAACCATAAATACTTTGTATTTTCATTGATCATCTAAAAATAAAATGAGATAAGAAATGTTTCATTAGAAAAAATACCCCACCTTTAGTTGGGCATACTTACACTACAAACCTTGTCAGTGATCTACGCGGGAAAAAACTAAGAAAAATAAACAAAAACAAAATAATCCTAGAGAAAATGTTCAATTAATTGAAATTTTGATTTTATGCCAAATCGCCCAGCCCTAACTGATAGCATTATTAAATCATCATAATATCATTATCGTGAATTATTTGGGGCACGATAATCATTAAGTGAAAATCTGATGACGGCCCTAGTGATGCCCAGAGATCAGAGACCACTGGGACTTACAGTATTTGAAACAAAGAAGAAATATGACATAAAACTGAATAATTGTTCAGCAAATATGATACAAAAAAGCAAAAATAGAACAGCTTTAACAGTATCAGACTGCTATACCTCAAACCAGCACTCAGTTACCATATCTTTAATATAAACCACAACATGCACATCCCAAAAATACATGCAATTACCTTACAGCTCTCATTTACATACTACAAGAGCAGAATCTGCTTTGAATTAGTGCAGCTGTGTCGGTTAAATTGCAGGTTTAGCATTTGATAAGCAGCCTGATTGTGTTCATTACCAGGATCTTATTCCTGCTTCTGTTATACGAGTTCGTCCCCCAGCAATCCAACAGCCATGGGTTAAGAACCACAAATCATTACCCGACCCTGCTCGTGGTGATTAGTTTGGACCTTTCTGGTGAATTTCCTTGAAAATCCCATGAGTTAAAACGCAAACATGTGCGTTGAGTCTTTGAGGCCTGCGACGAGCCAAATGGATCCGAGAAAACGATAGCTGCGGATCCGCATGGTCACACGCACTGAAATGAATGATGGCTGCTCTCGCTGCGGTCTTTTTCACAGTCTATCATATTGTTGTGTTGCTGAACATGAGCAGCACATCTGTTGCTCGTCGAACATCTGTACTCGTTTGCATATTAATGAATAATTATGTTAATTTGATTGCCACCGACGACTTGATTCCTGTGGTGGAAAATTCATCTTGTGTGGCTGCCACTGGTGCTTAAATGACATTTTTCTTCATGGATTGATGATCAATATAATATTTATGTATTCACATGCATAGTTTAATAGAAGAATACTGGATTGAAGCAGCAAGTACTTGGAAAGGTGTCGTGCATCGGAGAGGTTCAAAAATATTATTTCGAAATCTGGTTTTGGTCTTGTTTCTTTGCACCAAAAAATCTTTTTTTACATAAAGTATTGCAGAAGATGTATTATATTCAATTGCACACGTTGTAAACACAACACTCACAGGTAGTCTGACCACTTTAAATATTGTAGAAGCCTCCTGGAGATTCAAAGCCCAACCCATGGCTTTGACAGACTATTGCAATATCTCCGATCCGATTCATTCTCATACAATGTCTCCTTTTTCGTCGGCCATGCCCGCAGCCTCTTTCAGATACCGTCACGTACTATATAACTGAAGTCAGTAATGATGGATGATGCCGACTCCATCACAGAAATACAGCGAGAGCGCCGCGCAGCATGTCTCAAGAAATCCCATGAGCTGCCAGACCCCGAGGGCATCGAGTCAGGCCCAAAACACCTTTAAATCACTTTGCATTAAAGGAACAAGAGAGATATTCTATTCTAATGCAACACAACTACTTGAGCCAGTGTCAGCAGTGCTTTAAATGGTAATGAACTGAATTTATGAGGGATTTTTTGTGTTTCGGAGTCGTGACAAATTGGACGTGAAAGGAGGGTTCAACACCAGACTAAAAGTGATGTAGATAATTGGGAATGAAAGGTGGCAAGATTTCAGAGGTTTGTCTGGGATTTGTGCCAGGACTCTGGGGTGAGCACCTGTACAACATGGCACAAGATGAGCTCTTCAGGTGGAATGCCCAGCACATGCTGGAATATCACTGATGGCTTTCTGTGGTTTAAATATTCTAAAATCTTTATTTACCCTAAAATCTTTATTTCTTTCTAGCCGTCTCTTTTTCTTGCTTATTTTTTCCCTTTCGTTCTCTCTTCCCTTTCACTTTCTTTCTCTCTCTTTTCTTTCTTTTCACTTTTTTTCTATCTCTTTCTTCCTTCTCTAATGCTTTCTTGACTCCCTCTCTTTTTACCTTTCATTCTTGTTCTCTCCTTTTCTTGCTTGTTTTTTCCTCTTTCTCTCTCTTTTCTTTAACTCTCTCTCTCTCAGTACCTTCCTTCCTACCCCTACTTCCTTTCATTTTGCTTGCTTTCTTGTCTCCCTTTCATTCATTCGTTCTCTCCTCTCTCTTTTTCTTTCAATTAGCAAACATGTAAATCAAACAGCAAATTAAATTTACGTCTAATGAGGCCTGTCATACAATGCACCAGAAGAAATCAATACCACATGAAAGCATAGAATGATTATGATCGAGCGGGATTACAGTCAATCACAGATCTCCTGAAGTAAAATGGGAATTCAGCTTGCCTTACTGTAACTAAACAGATTGCCGAAGCATATGGGATGAAATGAATACGACTGTAGTGGGAAGAGTCATGGGAATGCAGTCAGGACAAATCACAAGCTCATTTACACAAGACTCCCTGTTATACTCCTAAACGCACACCCACAAATCCATTCTGCCAGCACAGAGAGCTACATTCACTTCAAACAACGTTCAACACCGACAAGACAGACGGCGTGCTCTGGATCCGACAGGAGACACCATGCCAGCGTAGCAGCCCTGACATATTTTTCTTCTGCATACGCATTCGCTAGTTTGCTATTCGGAGCGCTTGTCAGGTCGTTCTGTAACATGGACAGTTTAATCCGCTTTTAATACCAGCTACATTTTGGCATTTTCGCTTAAACCGTGATAAATATATCAGTGGAGTCAGGAGACGAACATCCAGTCTAGGAATAACCCAGCTTACCTCCCTCATCCATCAAAATGGCAAGCACGGCACACGGTGCAAACAACAGCCGCTCTATTTATGAAGGCAGGTCACCTAACCTGAACCCTAGAATGGGCGCATTTAAGAAATCTGCACAAGATAAGCATGACAAACATGTAATGCAAGCACAAATTCACCTGATAGTGACGAGTTATTTAAGAAAATGTTAACAGGCCTAAAAATAAAAAATACTCATTATGTAACAGTCTATATTTTTCTCCCTACAGTAAATGCATTATAAGAAAACTTTCTTTGCATATTTGTAACAAACAAATAAGATAAGTCCAACTCTCTCTAACAGTGAAACATTACTTGTAATAAAAACTTTGAGTGAAAAAAGCACAAACAGCAAAAACATCTAAGGTCAAAGTTGTTAAAAGACGTGCGCAAATCAAAAGTTACACCAAATATTTCCGAAGTAGACATGTCTCTATGTGTCTTTGATAAAAATTGCTCTTACAGTACTTCCGACTATGATCAGGCTGTCGTTCTTACAATTTGAATGACTTGAATAAGAAATAATTGATGACAGCCCATCAAATTATTGAACATATGTGAGTGTTAATTTTCAATCATTCAGATGTGCTACTTCATAGCCGTGCTTTGTTAAAAAAAAAATTTTAACATCTTATAACATCCAGACATCTTATAACATCTATATAACCGTCAAAGTCCGGTTCCAATACTCAAGAACAGAGAACGCATGAAAGAACCTGGATGTGTTCTCGATATCAAGGATGCATCGAATGCAGCCTTGTGCGCATACAGAAACCTCTTGAAGTCCCAGAAGTCACTGCTGCGCGTCCATCCAAGTTCGTTCTTCCGAGGCTGCCTCGCAAGACCGGTCTCCATGGGAACACAATTCAGTTCTTTGCGTTCTTGGAAATGAGAAACAGCCATGGTATAAATGCTCTATGTGTTATTGAATAGCACTTTCTAATAGTTTCTTGCGAACTCTCTGGATACAATTATTTACTCATCAAAGACAATTTTTGCTCACATTTGGCACTTGGCAAGTGTTTGTTTCATACACACACCTGCCAACAGACTGCGTCTGACAGGAGACACGAGGAAGAAGTGAACATATTAACATCATGTTGGACAAGGAGGCCGACAAGATGAGCAGAAGGAGAATTAAAGCGAGCGAGAGGGTAAAGAGATAAGATACGAGACAGACCCGGTCGAGATTGATCCCGACGTGATCTTTCACAGCAGCAGATGTTTTCCAGACACTGTCAAGACATCACCCTATTAAAGCGGAACGAGACACCTAACTCCTCTCAAGGTGCCTTTGAACAGATCTCAACTAAAATGTACAACAAATATTCTGTTGAATACAAACAAGCCACAGCATTTGTTACAACAATTAACAATCAATGTTACGTTTTATCGCGTGCCACCGATGCTTTTGGGTCTGTGTGTTTACCGCAGAGATAGCGGGGCGGAAAATGGAGCACAGCTTCGCTTTGAGAGACCACCTTGTAGTGAATTTAATAAAGCGTGGCAGGGATTTGCACCTGCACATAGCAGCAGATCTCCCCCCTCCGGACAGGGCCAACCTGTGCTGCTCTCAGATAACAAATATCTACCAGGTGCAAGCTGGCTGCATATCGTCACTTTCAGATGAGGCACACTCGCCATATTGAGGGCTATAAGTGTCTATTCAAGCACGTCGCATCCAAGCCTAGAATAACTCGAGAGGAAGTCAAAACAAAATACATGATGGATTAAAGGAACAGTTGACCTGAAAATGAAACTTCTGTCGTTATCTTTTTAACCTCGTGTCCAAACCTGTTTGCTGTTATTTTTAATCCCGTTTTGTTTCGGGCATTTTTGAGCACGACAGCAATATGCACTTTTATTATTAAACAAAAGTTGCATGCAGATTATTACATAAATAATAAAAAAGTTTTAAGGTGCCGTTTGTGATATTTTGGAGAATCTATTGACAGAAATGAAATATAACATACATACTGTAACTATGTCTTCAGAGGTGTATAAAGACCTTACATAATGAAGCGTTGTGTTTTTATTAGCTTAGAATGAGCTAGTTCTATCTATATACACCCCGGGTCCCCTTACATGGAATTAGTCATGATGTTTCTTCAGTAGCCCTAAATGGACAAACTGCTCTACAGAGCGCGTTTTGTAAAATATGTGATGGCATCTTAGTCCTGTGTCAGCCATCATAGTGCTTCAATTCTTGACCTCACCAATAGATGCTGCTAAATTTCATATACTGGACCTTTTAAAAGATGTGTGCGAGTAAAGAATTAGACTTACAATTTATGCAAAAATTGCTCCTTTAAATCAGCATCCAAACATCACAAGTGCAAGTGGTGTCGGATCTTTTTGGTTGTAGGCACTTTTGCTATTTGAAAACTCTATCATGAGTTCACTGAGAAAAGCTATTTGAGTCTTTGAAAGGCTTTGAAACTCTTGGTTTTACCTTGGTTGGATTTCTTAATCAATTTAGCACATTTAAATTGCCTTCAACAAACTGATGATGAACTCAACTGTGAAAGCAGGCTTTTTCTTTCACACACTTTAAACAGGTGCCATGTGTATAAACATGACACAAATGTTCAGTTACCCTGACACAAATTCTGCTTAAATCTAAAGTGGACTATTAGCGATGTTCTTTTAAAAAAAATGTGTGTTTTGACATCATGTATGACATTTATGATATGTATGTGACCTTTCATGACACGCAATGATCCCACATGGATGATCAGAACATGAAGCTTTATTTGTAGAGAGTAATTGTTGCCATCGTTTAAATATTATGCCATTTGTTACCCAGAAAATGAAAATCCATTTTAAGAACGTTCACAGAATGTAAAGAAATTGACATGAGTAAAATGTCAAAGATTAAAATCGATGCTAGAAAGCCAACTTCTTTTTTGTGTAAATTAATAAAACGTGGTGTCAATAAAATAATTATTTCAGTATCTATAATATAATAAATGACAACTTGAGCCCTGTATCTCTAAATACATTATATAAAATATCAATTTACAGCAATAAACCCACATGATCTATTTTTGTCATTTTATGGCTATGAATAATTTGATGCTGCTAATCTCATTATGCGACTTTAACCGGGATTTTTCAGTTGACAGACATTTGTGCACTGAATTTGCATTGAAAACTAACTACCTCAACCTGTTTGATAAATGTGTTAAAATCTGCAGTCTGTATCAAAACTGTTTACAATTTGTTCAGCCTATAGCGCAACTGCTATTGTCAACATCTGAAGTATTTGTTTCTAATGAATAACTATGCCATTTTAAAAAATATCTTTGTAATCTTTCACCAAAACGATCCACCACTCAAACAACCTTGTTTTTCAGATAATGTCATCATAAACCCTCCTAATTTCAACCCCCTCCCCTCTAAAATCTGTCATCTAGAGACAGAGACCACTTAACATAATCTAATCGATTCCTTATGGATAAAATCACGTCATGCACTTTATATTTTCTACTTGAATATCCTGTTTCACTCTTACATTCATTATTTAAGCTACATGAAGCTGTGTGAACAGATTTGAATGATCTGCCCGCTGCTACAAGATCAGCAGATTCTGTGGCCATCTTTAATAACCGTCTGAAAACACATCTCTTCCGTCAACACCTGACTGATCAGTTCTGACTTCTATCTCTTTTCTACCCTTTCAAAAAAAAAAATAACTTAGCTCTGTATACTGTGATAGGCTATTTGAGACCAATTTTCTTTTATTGCACTTATGCTTTTTGTTGTCCTTATGTTGTTCCAATTGCTTCCATTGTTTCCCTCATCTGTAAGTCACTTTGGATAAAAGCGTCTGCTAAATGACTAAATGTAAATGACTAAATGTGTGTGTTAAAGGCATTAATGCGCTCTGATGTGCTAAATGATTTTAACAGATGCAACAATGTTTAGCATATCTTTAGCATTAGTTAAAATTAGTTAGCATGGTCTAATTTTGCACTAAATAGAAAACAGTGCTACAGCTAAAAGTGCTAAAAAGGCGAGATCACAGCAGTGGGGGCTGGGGAGCACTGGGCCGCCGCCCCACCAAATTATTCAGAGAATACTGTTAAACATAAATTCAACATATATTATAAATTGTTAAATAATTTTGAAATAAACAAATTTATTCACACTATATTCGCCTGGTAGTTGTGTTCGCATTCATTAAAAGTATTATTTAATAATTTTATTTGGTTAATTTCTGAGACAATACATATATATTCTACGTGCGGGCACCGGACAAATGAGTGTTTATGTAGGTACACAAACTTTTGGCAGGCAGGTGACCTGAGGCTGCTCTCTAATTGGCTCGCGTCAGAACGTCGCCAGGGTGCGTCAGAACGTCGCCAGGGTGCCCCAGACCCTCCTACTTTTGCTGATAGCGCATCAATATAGATATTTACATTTTTGACCTCATGTGATTGGACAATTCTCAACCGTTTCATAGAAAATCGTATACTCACCCAGAACCCCGGTACGGAACATTATGAAGTTTAAATACAAGTTTAGAAGTATAGACTGCATGAACGTGATTTACAAATTCACCGCAAACGGGGATAAAGGATGAGCTTTACTCGCCCTTAGTATATAGTGTTTACACTGAACGTGAGCAATGCAACCAAAGCAGAGAACCCACTAGCAGTGAAGCTATTTGCATTGGATGCTGTGCGCTGCGTAAGTAATCCCTGTTATTGTTTTTTTCTGTTTACGCTCACTTTGGTTTTTACACTAGTAAACTGTAGTAAATTGTAAGGCGCTGTAATATTTTATAGCTATATATAGTTTTCAGTAGTATAGTCGTTGCGCTTGTATATCTTAACACAAATAAATGATGAGACACCCGATGGACTGTTATTATTCTTAAAGTTAACTGAAAAGTTACTCTTGTATTTTGTTACAGAAGAGATGGATGGCCAACCAAAACTATAAACAGAGTTACTCTCTCAATGGTCATTATTAACAATTCCGGAGTTTGCTGAACACTCCATACACTACAATAGTGAATTGATAAACAGTAGAAAATAATGTATTATACCTTAATATTTACTGTACGGTTCAAAAACTTTTTTTAAATGTTTTACTACAGTTTACTACAATAAATAATAAAGTATACTGCAATATTTTTTTTCATTTGGACTGGCACTTTATTACTGTTAATAAACACCATTACATCCTTTGATAGTTAAACCTTTTTTTAGCTAAGTAGTGATTATACGTTTACATCACATGTCGAATGGTTTGTTGCGCCCCCTCAAATACATTGTGCACCACCCGCCACTGGATCACAGTGAATATTGTAGTAAGTCATGAGGAAATTTCTATTAGTTCAATTAGTTTCAAATGCTACGAGCTGCAAAGGTTTCATTAAATCTCACTTAATCATTTTTACAGTAAAACAAAAAGATACAACCATTCTCAAGATCCAACGAGAGCAGATCAATGGTTGAAAAAAACTATTAAGATTATCAGGAAGCTAATAAGATTGAACTGTAAAATATTCAAGTTTATTGTTATGATGTTTTCTGATTACTGATTCATTAAGTCTACCATTGGTTAACAGTTTGCTTTTTGACAGAAACATCGTTAAAAAGTGCAAAGAAACTTTAATTAGCTGTAAAAAATTGCCATCCTGTCCCCAAATATCTCTGGAGACAAAGATAAATGAAATAACCGTCAGCTTAAAAACTTCTGCTCATATTTTTGAGAATAAAAAAGTTGAGTTCTAATTCTGTGCAAAGTCAGGCCAGGTGTTTTTTCTGAGGATAAAAATAATAATGATAATTGCAATAAAAACAGGCTTTTTGAAATTGTAATTTGCATAAGATCATAGCATCCTACCAAGTCCACCTGGGAAAAGGATTAGTTGCGGAGAAATGCAGATGTATCGAAATATTTTGAAGTTAACCCTTTATCAGGCAAGTTACCCTATTTGGTAACTTAATCGACCAATCACAATGGCGTTTCCATGCCTCTCCGTTAGCTTTTGTAAGCGCATGGATGTCCCCCAGAAAGTCAATCAATAGAGATCAATCTACATCACAAATAGTGACATCATGTCATGTGACCAATCAGGAGTTGCGATGCGTCTAGTAAGCCATACTTTTACTAATAATGAATTATAACATAGGGCAATAGTATGTATTAGTGCATTGAATGTTGCCACAGGTTTGTATAACATAATACAGTGATCCAGTGGGAAACTTAAACTTATTACTGTTTTTTTATACCTATATGGCATAAAGGTATTTGTGTTTACTTTTACTGTGAGCTTTATTATTGCTATTTTTCACTTCTTATTATACATTTACAATTTATAAATCAATATTCTTTGTTTTCAGTAGATCTGCACTTCACTGTTACTGTTTTGAGTGTGTGTTTGTGTTCCTAAATGTTCCTAAATAAAAGAAAAAATGTTCCTAAGTAAAAGAAAAAATGTTCCTAAATAAAAGAAAAATGTTCCTAAATAAATATTCTATGAAGTTTATATATGTTTTATGAATTTATTTATATTTTATATACGTGTCTTATATTTTTAAATATATAAACTTTATGAAAAAATGACCATAGACCAGCGAGGAACCATATATGGTAACTTCATTGACCTTGATTTTCAACATAATTTTTTTTCTTTTAAGTCACAAAAGTTCAGAAGTCTTGTAATAACCTCCAATAACATTCCAGGGTTGAAATTTTGAATTTCTAAGTATTTCAATGAATGCCCTATAAAGGGTTAAAACTAAAAAGATATGTTTTTAAGCCACGTGTTTGTGGCCATACGTCTGTGCACCCTTTTACCTAAGACCTCACACTAAAGAAAATAACAGTTCATTACAAAGCACTTCCACTTCCAAGTGACAAAAAACAGTCCTTACAAGTCGCCACCTGGAAAAGTGAGAGCATTTTACTTGAGATGGCTTTTACCCAGGCCACGGGCTGTGCACATAATGCACTGTTGTTGATCCGACTTTAGCGTCCTTGACCATTTGACAAGTGGCAAGTGAGATTTGCAGTTAGTCAGAGGCGCAACGCTGCACTCAAAGAGCATTACAACTGAAAGCCTGTTCATCTCTCCGTGGATCCTTATTGTTAGACAATTAGAACGGTTTCAATTGTGTAATTAGGCCAACAAGCGTGTCACAACCTACGGAAACACAACAGCGAGTCCGATTACAAGAGCAAACTTAAATCAAAGCGCAAAAGAGCAAACTGGCAATTATGCGGAATTGAACAGGAAGCATGCAATAAACTTCTGCTAAGGAGCAGGTTAAGCACAATTGCACATGATTTGTACAGACACCCTAATGTCCAGTGCCACATCATTTCAAGCCTGGCGTAAAAGCCTTCTGGCAAACGCTGCACTTGGCTTCAGGGCAAGAGAAGCGTCCGGATGTGATTTAAAGAGTTTAGAAAACTCTCATGCTTGACACGCTGTCATAATGCTGTATTGTCATCATTAATGTAAGGGAGAGACATTGAGCTGGCACCAGCGACGGCAAGGCTCACTTAACTGGTTAAAAATACCCAATTTCCACAAGTTGATGGACAGATAGAGCTTAGGGACCGGGGAATATCAAAACACAATACACTCTCTGAAAATTATCATGGGACACTTTAAGGCCAATAATATTTGTGGAAGAAGCTTTTTTTAAATGTGCAGCGCATGAAATTGTCACTAGACTGCACTTTTCGTACAGACTGACAGATTGAAAATTAGGTTTGCACCCGGAAACCCGCCAATAAATCGAGAAAAATAATTACAGGTTATTTGAAGGTCAAACTGGCTGGAATGAAGACTTGTGTCGCAATGCACCAAAGTGATTAGAAACTTTTGAAATTGTTAAAAAGAACAGAAGACTGTAGAAGAACAACACATTTTGAGCTACTTTTAACTCAATCTTGTCTCTTTAATTTATTTAACAGGCAATCATCACAAAATTACACATAATGTGTTAAAAACTGACACAATTTGTCAAAATCTCATAGCACAAAAAATCCTTTTTGAGAGTGTAAGAGATCTAGCTCAACCAAAAATTAGAATTTTATCAATAACTCATCTTCATGCTATTCCAAACATGTATGACTTTATTCCATGGAAGACAAAAGATATTTTACACAATGTTAGTGACAGCCCCAGTCCCCATTCACTTTCATTGAGATTAGCAGAATGTTGATTTTGATTGTTTTCCATACAAAGTAAAAAATCAATCAATACGAGTCTTGAGTTTTAGAGTCTGAAAGATGAATATTCTGTACAGGCCTGCGTACTGTGTGTGCACGTGTGTGAATTTGGAGCACATGTGATCTTTTTGAGTAAATGTCTTTGGGCAACATCAGGTTAGCCCCCTGTGGGGAAGGTGACCTCATACTGACAGCAGTCATGGTCGAGTCTCTTGTAAGCGAAGGACATACCAGTCTCAGAACACAAATAAGACCAAGACAGTTTAAAGGCCCAGTGTATGCAATTTAGCGGCATCTAGCGATGGGGTTGCGAATTGCAACCAATGGCTTACTCCACCCTTCCCATTTGAAGCACTGGCTGACACAGCCTTCTTTGCCGAAGGAGATAACGTATTGTCCGTTTAGGGTTACTGTAGAAACAACATGGTGAATTCTATGTAAGGGGACCTGCAGTGCATGTAGATAGAAATAGCCATTCTAAGGTAATAAAAACATAACGCTTCATTATGTAATAATCATGTCTTTATACACATCTGAAGGCATTTTTGTCAATAGATCCTCAAAAAAAATGACACACAGCACATTTAAAGCCCACCCAGAATAATAAAAAATCATCAAGCATTAACAAATTCACAAAGTTTACATTGCACTTGCTGAAAGCCACGTTTTATTTTAGTAAATTTGCACCTTAGATTTCCAGTTTTACTACACATGCTGTAGCACAGGGCAAAAAATTGATGTGTTTTACTACTCTATGGCACACGTAATGTGTCTTACTTAGTTTAACCAAACGGAGACTCCTGTATTGGACACTGTCCAAAGTCCGAGAAGCGGAATGCATCCAGACACTCAGAACAAATCGAGATTTAGTGAAGACCTTAACACTTATTCCTGGTGCCATGGGTCAAACAGGCACAATGCGTCTTCACTCCTAATCTAGATTGATAATCCCAGACATGCAGGATTCTGATTCCAATTCTGTCAGACCTGAGCTGTGAATAGGATCAGGTGATGTTCAGGTCAAGTTTAAGGACCCTGATTATGAGACTTGGGAAACCTACATATTGACAATTTCTACTAAACATCTTTTGCACTACATAAAATGAATATAAAACAAATCGAACTGGTATTGATTGGCATGAGGGTGGATAAACTATAATCTTTAACAAAAAATATTATTTTGTGAGAACTATTCCGTTTCATGTCCTCCAAGGAGAGGCAAAGTGTGTAGAAACTATTCTTATATTCTTAAACTTATTCCATATTCTTCAAGAAAGGAGGAAGTACTAGATCCAGACAGACATCTTTATACATAAAAGTGGTTAACCTTTATATGTAAGTAAATTTATGATTTTGACAAATGAAAGAATTCTTAAACATCTCTCATGAAACACAGGCCTGTAATTTGACAGCGTCTGATCCTTGCACAGGCTCCTTGTCTCCAACACATCTCGGGACACTCTCCACTGACTCCCAAGCCTCTCATTTTAAAATAACCTTTTTCAGATTCTTTCAACTGTGGAACTCAAATTTTTAGATCAAGTACCACAAAATCAGAACAGCCGAACAACAGTGTCGTTTCATAAGTACAAGTTTACAGACTGTAAGCAACATGCACTCACAGCCATATTTTAAATATCAATGCAACTGTAGTTCAAATGTGCTTTAAAATCCTCAATAATTTTTTGACTGTATTGCATTGAGCACAATAGTAACATTTAGGAAAGGATTGCAATGTATATACTTGAATGAGTTAATATCTCTTTTCATGCTTAATTCACCTTGTAAATACACAAAGCTAAATTAAGGTAATATATACATCAAAATTAAAACATTAAAATGCTAAATAACTTAAAATATGCATTTTACAAGCTTTGTGGTTTTGTTTTAATAATTGTTTAGTAAAGCAATAAGCCCCAAGAAGCAGTGGGTTACAGTGCATTTTATAACAGCTAAGGGTGTTGTGGCACGACGCTAATGCACTGTAACCCACTGCTTCGCGGGGCTTATTGCTTTTATAAAACGGTTATTCCATATGCTTAGCAAGGTTTCTTAAAATAAAGTAAATAAAATGATATTTAGGCTATGTTGTGCGGTCAGCCGTTATATATTGGGGTATTTTATAACGTCTTAGAACTCCGCTCAGCCAATCAGAATCAAGGACCAGAACTGACTGTTTTATAAAATTATATATACACTACAGTTTAGACCAGTGGTTCTCAACCAGTGGGGCGTGAGGTGGGCGAGGTTTCCCGAAACCCCAACCCATGCACGGAGGAATGCAATTGCAAATTGATGGAGGGCAATGTTCCGTCTGAAGCTGCGCACCTGAGCGGCCGCGCAGTCTCATTGTAGGTCCTGCGTAGTGCAATTTTAGGCTGCGCATTAAAGCTTAATATCTACAAAAGCGGGTAAACGTCCACTCAGGAAGCAGCAGCAATTACCTCTACATCATCTTAAGAAACAGGTAATCATATAAGTATGTTTGTCTTTCAGACTGTAATTTCAGAATAAGCGCAAGTCTCTCTCTCTCCCGATGAGTTCAGAGTGCGTGTGAATAAAGTGCCTTTCATATGATTCTGAATTTGGACGGCTGTTTAAAGCTGTTGACGATGTAAATATGTAAAGCGCTATTTTCGACACCACACCGCATCTGTATTATAAACCGCAAATGAAACGCGCACTGTTCTCGTGATCTGGCAGATTAAAGGGCTCGGCATACTACATTCGAAATCGGAAAACGACCGTCTGTGACCTGATTTCGAATAAAATCTGGTCCAATCGAAAATTCGTTTCACTAGTTCGCCTCAGCAAACCAAACAGAACTCTCCGGAAAAGTTCGTGTTGGCAGGTAAACATCCTCGAGCCACCATTGGTCCATGGCCATTACGTAATAGGTGGGTGTGTTATGTAGCGCCGCCTGGTCTGTGGGAAATAACGCGTCCTTTTATTTAGCTGAGGTGAGGTCAGATAAGGTCTACATAAAAAAACGATAATATTTGAGCAGCATGAATGCTTTTGAATGTCGCGTAGCAGAGGCTATTTGCATACGTCATGTCTCTCAACGTTTTTGAGCTTCGTTTTACCCCCAAACGCAGAACGAAAGCGCAATTCGCCTGGATTATGCCGAGCCCTTAATCTATGGAGCGATTATAGACTCATTAATTATTCACGCCTAAAACAAGATACACACATGCGTAAACAGTTTCACATGAACAAAACCTAATTTACGTGCACAAAGTATAAATATACATTTACAAAAAGCAATTCACGTGCGTAAAACAAAACTATTTTCTCATAAAGTACGTTTCGCAAACATACGACTGTGCACAAATATTTCGAAAGTTTAAAATGTACACGTTTATCGTGTTATGTGAATGTGCAAATCGAATGTGCAAATCGTCCTGTGCTCTCCGCGTTTATGATTGGTTGAATGGTAAGGTTGAATCTGATTGGCTAAAGAGTACGACAACCCACGTGGGAGGGGTTGCGCTGCCAGGATAGTCTCAAAAAACACACACACACATCCAAGGTGATTCACACGTGAGTGACGATTTGCACATTCACATAACACGATAAACGTGTACATTTTAAACTTTCGAAATATTTGTGCACAGTCGTATGTTTGCGAAACGTACTTTATGAGAAAATAGTTTTGTTTTACGCACGTGAATTGCTTTTTGTAAATGTATATTTATACTTTGTGCACGTAAATTAGGTTTTGTTCATGTGAAACTGTTTACGCATGTGTGTATCTTGTTTTACACGTGAATAATTAATGAGACTAAAATCGCTCCATATTAATCCTTTTGGAATAATGCCCAAAACACTACATTTTGTAATGGTTTAATGCAAAAAGCTAATGGTTCACAATGGTATTTTAATGGAAACCATTCATTTCTGTGATGGTTTTTTTTGTTTTTATCAGAAGGGTCGTTACTTTTATAATCTGATCTCTTGAGATCAATTTGTTATATACAGGTATTTTTGCTTCTTTATATATGGTTTATATACAGTATATATATATATATACTGTATATAAACTATATCTAACATATTTTACACATTATCTTATCTATTCTGAATGTACAGTATGGGGGTGCCAGTTCTTTAAATGGGTTTACAGGGGGGCGCGACCATGAAAAGGTTGAGAACCACTGGTTTAGACTTTCAGACTACCAGATACCGATTTTTTTCTTTGTACTGAAATGTTGCTAGAACTATTTCACTCGGATGTGTATAAATTGTTTCATTAAGTTTTTGTGAACAATCCACTTAGTAGGACATCCTGTGCCATGAGGAAGGTCCATTTGTCACCCGTCTTCCTCAGAGAGAGAGAAAGAGCAAGTGAGAGAGAGAAAGTGAGCAGGAGAGAAAGAGAGAGAGAGAGGGATGTATTATGCTCTAAGGCCATTTTGGCATCAACCCCATGAGGAGATTGCTATGGACAAATTGGTAGTCCAGCCGTGTGAGAAACTATTCCAAAAGCTGACTCCAAAAAGCACTACAAGCAAATAGCCCCTTGTCTCCCCACAACAAGCAAGCTTTCGGTAAACAGCATTTTTTATCAGTCTAGTTGATGACAACAGTGCTCTCTTTTGGAATTCAGCAACATACAGTATGAGCATGCAACAGAGCTGTCCGAACACATTTAGACTGTTCAGTTCAGAGATCTTACTTATGCTTCTGGAATAGCACTGAGACATTATATCTGCTTCAAAATGATAACGTGAATGAGACTTTATGCTATAGGACAATGAACCGATCGCTAAATCTGTATGCTAAGCATGCTAAACGTTAACAAAAAAGAAAAGAAAGGTCTATGATGGTCCCATGGTAATGCCATAGGTCTTTTGCAGTACACTAGATTTCTATAAGTAAATAGTTAATACAATACAGTTAAGTCATAGGTAAACTATTTTACTTATTTTACTTAAATTATTTTACTTTAGCCTATTTATTTTAAGGTATACGTAAACGCAGACGCAAACTTTTAGCCTGAATCTTTTTTAGTGTGACCTCCAAACAAAACTTTAGAGTTGCTTATTTCAATGCTCTGAGAAGATTTAGTATGGTTCCAAACAAATGAATCAGTAAAAGACAGCAGCATTAAGATTGAAAAGATGTTATCGCCTTGAACTCAGAATGATATACCCCTGCACATTATGTTAGTGCTGGGAAGGTGATACTACCGAGAAGAGAGTGAGAATTAAATATGCTGAAGCCAGACAACATCAGTGATGTCTTTTAAAGTTTTTCTGGACAAGTGAAAAAAAACAACTTGAGACTGAAGTGGACGTCTAAACACCAGTCCCGCTTTAACTGCAGCAAAGTCCTGGTAGGTTTTGCAGCTTAAACGGTTATGAACCGCCCACTTAGAGCTTGTCCACACCGGAACGATAATCGCGTGCGTTTAACGTCTCGTGACTAAACAAAGGGCGCCAATGTGAGTGTGTACACCGACGCGCAAAACGGCAGGCATAAAAGCGTCATTTTTTTTTACACCTGGGGCTTTTTGTTTGGCGCGCTGCGTTAAAATCTGGCCTACCAATGAAACTGCCGCTTTTGTTCACGTGCCTGGAGCTGCTGAAGTTACAGTAAAACACGACTTGGTGGCGCTCAAGCACAAAACGGTCTTGCCGAGCACACATTGACGAAGAGGAAGCAAGATAAATTCTTCTTCTGTGTGACAAGCGAGTGTCAGAAGCATAAAGTTGCACAGCGCCACCTTGTGTACCGGGGCATTTCTGTTTTTCATTATGCGCCATCTATTGAATTTGCAAGTTCACACGGCTCATCACCAGTGA
Source organism: Triplophysa rosa (assembly GCF_024868665.1). NCBI lineage: Eukaryota > Metazoa > Chordata > Actinopteri > Cypriniformes > Nemacheilidae > Triplophysa > Triplophysa rosa. Next base: position 13,768,446 of record NC_079911.1, on the reverse strand, counting down.
AAATCGTTTGGGTATGAATGCCGAAAAACATCTCGAAAATGCTGACTATAAGCACGTGCAATTATCGTCCCGGTGTGTACAAGTCTTTAGACAGGAAGAGCCTGTGACTGACATTTAAAGCAACCAGTTACATTTCGTGTTGTCCATTAAAAGAATCTGTCTGTGCCCTTACACACAAAAGTTAACTTTGAGGTTTTATCCTTGGCAAAAAGTTGGCAACACACTGTCATCTACATGATCTCAGTTGGTTAATGATGTACTTGAAGTCAATTAATAATTTAGATAATTACTTAACTGAAATTTGTTGTACAGTTGCACTTACTATTTCAATAAATCACAAGCCCATTAAATCACTTCTTTGGGACTACTGTGTAAATTAGATGCTTTCTTCTATTAATAAACTTTGACTGATGAATTCAAAGTCAATGTGGTCGAGTTGACAGTTTATTTTTTATATCGTTTTTACGATAAAAAAGACTAATTATTATTGATCAAGACATTTATTTTCAATTAATTTAAACTGAAATTAAAAAACACAAACAAAAGCAAAATGAAGATAAATGTCCGAAAGACTGTTGACCGCAGACCCACGGACCATTGGGTGAACATCTGATGCATAAGGCACACATTACTGGAAACACTTCAGCAAGTTTGAAGTCATCATCTGATTGGTTGAATTTTACAGGATTTCCGGGAGACGTGCGTGTCGCGTTCTTTAACGGTCTGCTTGAAAACAACTCGAAGCGTCTGATTGAAAAAGTAAGCTGTTGTGTTTACATCGGTTGCAATAAAAATTCATCACGATCGACTAAACACTAAATTCTTAATAGTATGTGAAGTTCAGAGCATAAACTCATAAACATTAGTGATGGCCAGTACTGAACTGGGTGAAGAGGGAACTAATGAGCATGAGCAGCTGATACTGAGCGGTTGCAGCAGCCTTTAATCACCAGTATACACTGAACCGAGAGCCGTTTCCTTCGGACACGTTCTATTGAGATCCAATGATACTGCGCATGCGTGTAATTTTTAAAGCAAATAAAGAGCTTTTAGTCAGATATTTTATCAAACATCAGAGGTGTGATACTATAAAACACATTGGAAATATGTTTAGGACTTTATTTCTGCCTTATCACTGAATGTACACCGATCTGCAGCGCCGTTTACGTTCGTGCCACTGCTAGAGCGGTTCTCGTTCTCGAGTCAAGAATCGGTTGCAACAGCTTTCGATTCAGCAGTACACTAACCGAAGGCTGTTTCTTTCGGACACGTTCGATTGAGAACTGATGAGCTGGATAGTGACTGAGCATGCGTGATTCACCGTGAGGCTACCGAACAGTGTGGACAACTGATGATGTCCTAATGCTACAAGCTCACGTGAACCGAGCACGTAAATATTATGGAGCAATCTGGCAAAACGTAAGTTTATATAATAACAAATAAATCGAATTATGCATGGATCATATAGTTTATGTAAAATGCTGATGAAGATTAATTATGTACTTTATGTCTTTAAGACGTAAAATATCATATATCACTGTGCCTGTATTTGGGTGCTTTAGTTGCAAAACGCATGTGTAAGAAACGTGTCAGATCATGATGATGATGATTTGTTAACTGACTATGATTAATGATTTATATATTTTGTGCTGAGCCTGAGGGTCCGTGTAGTATTTTCATCCCAGCCGGCCGTGATGAAAGACTTGACGCGTTACGCCAGGGCAAGTGACGTCATTATGTCAGGGCGTAAAAGAATCGGTGAACCAGTCTTTTGAACCGGTTCATTGAAACGAACTGTCCGAAAGACCCGGTTCGCAGAAAAGAGCCGGACGTCCCGTCACTAATAAACATTGTTGGTAATGTTAACTTTTGACATGTTTCTGAATGTACACCGGTTTGTTACATGCCTCTAAACATGACGCAGCACAAAACGAAACGTGATTGGTTGTTTTACCTGTCAGTCAAATGGACTCTAGGGCAGGCCTTGGCCAATGAAAGCGGCTAAAGTTCCAAGAACTTCAATATGAATGTCAGGCTACGCGAGACTAACTCCTGGCAGACCATGGCAATGGATTGTAACACCAGAGGCGTAATGTCATTACCTTTCCTGTAGAGGGAGTACATGGCAAAACAAGCAAAACAAAAATAAAGCTTGATTACAGACTGGAACATAAACTTACAAATGCCTCCTACAACAATGAATATCATTTGTCACCCTGACAGTACTGCTCTGTTTCAAATATCAGTGAAATTCTACAGAGGAAACATTTTAAGGCATTATGGGTACTGTACGCACCTGGCTTTATATGCCATTGCATCAGTGTTTGTAATACATATTTACATATCGCAAATTCCATTCAACAATGAAAAGATGCCTTGAGGGGAAATTTTACAGCATTTCCCAGCAATTTTTCTTTAGTGATCTCCAAAAATGTTCAATGTCTATTATTAACACCCTATAATTTCATGTTTCAACAAAATGTCTGAGTACGGAAAATTAAAACACACCTACATAGACCGAGCCATTCAAACTAATTGCGGAAAAAATATGAACGCTGTTTGTCAAACATTGTATTATAGGCATGTCGTGTCCCTGAACTCGCCCCCCAAAAAATGTCTTTATTAGTTTGGTTATGAGAAGCGGAGCTCTGTGATGGATCACTCAATCTATCTAATTCAGTTGTGAAAGCGAGAGTAATGGCAAGCCCAAGAGCCACATCATTTTCTAGCTCATCCCACTCCAGCTTCACGGCTACCTGGGGAGGAAATGCGCTATAACGGCACGATAGCTCATTCGGTGTGATGCTCCGATGAACGCGAATGCATTCCTTAAATCCTATTAAAGAGTTGGATGATACGTGCAAGTCTAACTAATTCTAATGAAGCTTTTGTTCTCATAATACGTGAATTTGCCAAAACATGAATCTGAAAGGAAATAATGTGCATCAAACAATGAAAATTCAGTCATCATCCTTTCCTTCATTCCAAACCTGAATGCTTTCATGTGTGTAATAGGAAAGGAAAAAATGGTCTTTCTTTTTCACTCGTTTACAATGGGATTGAAGCTTTTGAGTGTCATTAAAAAAAAATGCACCTTAAAAATGGTCAATATGACTTGTGCACTGCATTACAACACATGAAGAAGAGGCGAACATGATAATACGTTCAATAATAATGTAGCTATTTTATGAATTTAGAGTTATACAGACCACCTTTATAATACATTGCTGGTGCTTTATGTAATTTGTAAAGCTTGAAAGTTTCATCCCAATTCATTGCAATGTTCCCCATTTAAAATGCTACAATTGTGTTTCACAAAAAAATTTGATTGACACGATGGTGAGTAGATCAAAGATTTTTCATTTTTCAGAGAATTTCTCTTTCAAGCCTGAGGGAAATGAAATTATTTAAAACAAGTCTTACGGGGACTCATTCTGTTATGATGCAAATAAGACAACTACGGATGAACACGCACTAAAATGACTATGACGCAACTATTTGTTAACACTTGTTTTTTCTCTGATGGTTGATGTGAAATGATAAAACTCCAGCACCCAACTTAGACAGTTTGAGGAAATCCATGACTCTAGGCGCTCCATTTCGAGGATGAGACAATATGCTCAGTGTGGGCGCTGGAGCTATTTAGTTCTGATTATGTTTAATTTGAGATGTCTATATATAGACTTCATGTTTAATAAAAAAGACTGAGAGTGCATGGGGAGTCGGGTTCGATTAAGCATCAGATGGATCCCCTCTGCCAGTAGCAGCCTGCAGATCCCGTGCCGCTCTCCTGTTGGCAGGGTTATCAGCATGCGGCCCTCTGCATTTCAGCACGTCTCCGAGATAAGTTTGGACCATGACAAATGAAATGCGGCAGAGGTGGTGAGAGAGAAAAAGAGAGAGTACCTGCTACAGTACCTGCTCTTGCCGTAGTGTAAGCCCTTGTTCAAATAAATCAGAAGCCCCGTCTGTGGATGAGGAAGAAAATCTTGCATGCCTGTGACAAAATGCAGGGAGCAGAGCCAAACACTGTGGTATCAGTGTAACAGTGTTCAAAGTGTCTAAAGATGAAAGCGATAGATTTTATTTCCTCAAACAGCGGGGGACAGCTTGCCGCAGTGCCATTTCAGCAAATGGCAGTAAACATTGCTTTTATAATGTTCATCTGAAATCCAAACGTTACTTTTACAAACAATCTTTTCGCAATAAAGCTCTTATAAAAACGTGTTGAGCTGAAAATATCCTGTAATTAACATTGTGGGGGGGGGGTTGTTCCCCTCGGTGCAGATACGGTAAATCACCAGAGGGAGCAGATATAAAGATAAACCACTCATAGGAAAGCAAATGAGACGTTGTAATGCTCAACAGGGATGAAAGTCTCATCTTTTTTTAAAAAAGCAAATCAAGATTGCGGTAATATGTGTTTAATCTCTTTAGGGCTGAAACGATTCCTCGAGTAACTCGAGTAATTCGAATACAAAAAATCATCGAGGCAATTTTTGTTGCCTCGAAGCTTTGTTTAATCCATTTAACTACAGTACACACGGAGCACTGCGTTTCCCCACGGACCGTTATTACTTACGCACAGCCCGCTAAACTCTATTCATGTTCCAGGGCTCTCAAGTCTCACGCATTCACCGTGAGACTCACTCATTTTAGTCTGTTCACACGCTCACACGTGTTTCTCATGCTGATAAATAAGTTATGGCTTATTGAAATGGTAAACTGCTATTTTACTTGGTTTTAGTCTATTTTGCGAGTGAAACTTGTTTTCCGGCTGCATTGAGTCCATAAAACTAGATGCGCACTAGTGGATGCCGAATCCTGTTATTTACACATGTCATCTGGCTGTTCTGCTTGTCTGAGTGAATGAACTGCACTTTATGAGGACGTGAACACATGAACTTCATCTCTAGAGTTGCTCTGAGAGTTTATTTCAGAACATTTTACTGAGTGAAGCTAACACACTAAAAAATAAGCGTCTACCGACGACCTGCCAAAATAAAAGTCCGGTTAACTCTGTACTTTTATGTGGACAAATATATTACTATTTAATAGTAAAAAAAGAAACTAAAACTAATTTAGATAAACTAAATGCATCATGCATAAACTGAAGTTAGTTGTTTACCTTTGAAATTATTCTTTCTATTTTTATTAATGTTTCTTATTTATACATTTAGCCAGGCCTATATTGCATTTTGAATGTAATATGGCAATGGAATGTACTAAATGGGTTTAGTTTTCACAGATATTAATTATGCAATTTCAGAAATACATTTTTTTTTTTCCTTTTTTTTCTAAAAAGGAAACAAATTAGTTGTTCATTTTAAGAGACCTGTCTTATTTTCTCTTGTATATTTAGTATTGCTCCTTAATAAAGAAAAAGTACCTATTATCCGAATACCCGATTAATCGATGGAAAATCAGTAGAATACTCGATTACTAAAATAATCGATAGCTGCAGCCCTAAATCTCTTTTTAATTGTGGTCATGCTTCTCAATTGGTACAAACAGTGCAAAGGTCATGGGTTCGATTCCCAGGGAATATACACACGGTGCATTCAAGGTAAACCGTTTTACAGTTAGTCTCTTTGGATAAAAGCATCAGCTAAATGCAGCCTGACAATAACAATACATTAAATGTGTTGTAGTAGTGTGTTTGAATCTAATGAGGTAAGATGTATGATTTGCACATTATTAATGCAATCCATAGAATTGTATAAACTTTCAAACTTTTCACATCTGCACTCAGAAAAAAAGGTACAAAATCTGTCGCTAGGGCAGTATAGAGAATGTGAAGCTGACATCACGCCCTATGTTGCGGTGACGCCGCCATCTTGGGAGGATCTTACTCCACTGCTATTGTTGTTTTGATATGATATATGGAGAAATCGAAAGTGAAAGAACTAGGGGCTTTTCCTGAACGATTCTGTGTAAAGCTATTGCAGTTTTTAACACAGCAAGACCGACCTCCAATAGTAATATTTCCTAATCAAACAAGAAAAACAAAACACTGCATTGGACACACTAGCAGCGATCCTCCCAAGATGGCGCATTCAACGCGTCGCGACATCGATTAACAAGCTCTATACTTTCAAAAAGTACATATTAGCAAAGTCTATTTATGGAAGTCGTGTCACTCGGCAGCCATGTTTGCAACGCCTCTGGGCAGCTATTGACATCATAGCAAGTCCACAGTCCTATCTACTTGAATGGGGAAGGCATATATTTCTAAAATCGTTGGCAAAAATCACAATTAAGTAGCATATTTCTGATAAATAATTAAACATAACATGAACTGTATCATAACTTTGGCTTGCTAAGCTTAAATTGCGCTAAAAATGAACTTTTTCGATGTCGCCTCATCTACTGCGCCTGAGCACTGGCCTCACGAGAGCCCTGCCACAGAGAATCACCAGTCTTTATTGATTGACGATTGGCTCGTTTTAATGGAAGGCGGGACTTCCTTTGGTAGAGCTGCCATAGTGAGCATTGCATTCCTCCCCATTCATTGTAACGGCACATACTGGTACCAAATGTATACATATCTGTACCTAAATATTACATAGTAGGAACTTTTTAAAGGGTACCACCCCAGTAACAGCTTTTCTACCTTTTTTCTGACAGCGTGAAAATGACATTTGTAAATATTACTATGTTCAGGATTTCTGTGACCGTGCTTACACAATTTTAAATGTCTTTGTAATCTTAAATCCAGATCTGAAAAAGGACGTTCACCCTGGAGTGGGGATCCTTCTCCAATGACATCAGTTTGACGGCTTGGGCAGAACATCCGTTAGACCCTCAAGCAAAACAAGCCACACCCTAAATTTTTCTAATTCGATATTCCATTTCAATCAGACATGTCACACCATGGAAGTAGATTTCAACTTCCGGTTCAAACAGACTTTTAAACAATTAAGGAAGTGTCTGTCTTCACATTTTAAAGTACATGCTTGTATGCTTATTGCCTAGATAAGAGCTACCCAGAAGGAAGACGGTACTGTTATTTCATTGTTATTTAGGTATTTCTTCCTTTTTGGATTTGCCACCACAACTTTACACACAGCACTTGAACCTGTCTGCCAAGATCCATGCAAGAGCTGCAAAAATAAAAATAAATAGGTGAGCTGCTCTCCAAAGACAATTTATTCAGAAACAAGTAATTATATTATACACACTTTCTATGCATATTGAAAAATGAATTGCATGACTATTTTATTTTTGGGTTATTTAAAAAAATAGCTCAACATTGGATTCACAAAAACAATTACTACCTGCTACATGACTAACAATTACACTTTCTAGAAATCCCAGGACTTTTCCCGGCCTCATTACGTTATGTGCCAATTTCCAAATTACACCATCAATCTTGGTTTACATCTAAGAACTAATTGCAAACGGCCTATGTGTACCCGAATCTAAAAAACTCATCACACAAAAATCCAAACCAACTAAATTCTGATGTCAAACAGACACAGGCCCTCCCCAAAAGCTCTAGTGGAAAGCCCTTAGATTCAGATTACTGTATATTGTCATCAATCAGGCTGTTGACAGCTCGGTCCCATCGACAGCTTGACCCCTGTTATTTCAATCGTGGGTGGCGGCCTAGTCTGTCACATATCACCGTGAGTGACAAACGCTCCACCCCACAGCAGTTTCTCAAACTTCAGAACCCGGCTATTATGTTATGAAAACAGCTTCCCGACTCGACCCTCATTTATTAAGCTCCTTACGAAATCATGAACTCTAGAGGATGTCAATAAATTGGACCTAGTACGCTCTGTCTACATCACTGTGTTTTTATTGCACGTAATACATTTTTATAGTTTATAATACAAGCGAACAGCCTTGACAAAACGCTACTGCCCAGGCGACGTGAACAAATCAAAGCTCAACCTGTCACGAAAGCAGTTATCCTCCGTAAAGAGGGAGTTCCTGAGTTGTTCTCGAGCTTATTTGTTCTTTCTGGCTGCGTAGTCATCCAAATTTACGGGCAGAGGGCACGTGAATGACAGGACCACTGTGTGGGCTAAACTGCCAGCCTCTAAGCTGTTCAAATCATTGTAGGACCATTAAGATCCTTACAGGCCTGATGCCCCAGGACCTCCAGAAAATGAGCCAATGGTGTGATTTAGGAAGGGAACTCCACCAGAGTCTCTCAGGAGGCAGAAGGTAGGAGGCAGAGCGCTTGTTATGACAGATTAGCCAGCGGAGACTTAAATCACCAGCTAATGGGCCTGTTATGGAGGGGCTGGAGCAATGCATCTGGCACCACATGCAGCTCATGAGCTGCGTCATCTGTTACAATCTGCAAGCAGCCATGTGGAGATCTGCAGCGGATTTGAGGCGGAGAGGGCCGGCGTGGCGAGAGGAGCGGAGGCTGGATGGGTGATAAAAGTGATTTAAAAGTTTCAGTTTGGCCAGGTGCTGCTTTTATGCCCGCTGTGCTACTGCGCTGATAACTGCGTCCAAATGATTCACTGGGTGTTTGGAGCAGCGCTGGCAGATTGACGAAAAAAAAGTTACAAATGAATCACTGGGTGAGAAAACATTGAACCGAAAACACAGAACTTTTGACAATACTAATGGTCTGTGTATCTTTAAGAAGACAGTGGAGGAAACTGAAAATGTATCTAGTGGAGCTGTGCTCTTAAAGTGACAGTACACCCAAAAATAATTAAATCAATAAAATCAGTCTTTCATCTCACCCTAAAGTCTAGAGATGCACCAATACTAAATTTCACCACCAATACGATATCCGATTACTCATAGTGATATCTGTTAAAATTATATCTGATATCTGTTAAAATATCAAATTCAATTTGTTAACTTTCTGAATGTTATTCATTCATATAATGACTTTTTAATTGCTTATAAACTGCTGTATGGCACAAAAGCTTTTCAGATGAACTCTCCATAAAAGACAACAGTTTACATATTCAGACACTTCAAGTAAATGTGCCTATAGATAAAATATGTCTCCATTCAGGTCTTTATTAAAAGCAAATGGCATCTGTACCAGAGAGTGATTCTCAGTTCGTCTAAAGGTGAATCAGTTCATAACCTTCTCACGAATGCATAGAAACCTGTATATAGATAGAAAATATCTGTTTTCTTTGGTTATTTTGCACTTGACTTTTTCCATGTACTTGAAACTTGAAAGCATGTATTTTTTTCATGTCGATGAATGTCGCACCTTCATCTCGTCTTCAGAATCACTTGTCTGTTCTTTCCAAGTTTAAAAATAAAAGCTCTCCACATGTTTTGAGATTTTTTTTCTTATTGAAAACTGAAATTCTGAGAATGAGTCTCTCAGCGTTTTCGAAATGTGCCACTGATGTGGGCTTGACACTTCAAAAAAAATCATTCAGAGATGACAAAATGGAATAACGCCACAAAAAGGCATTACAATCTAAACTATTTTAGTGGTGCAAGACTCAGCAACACAAGGCTACATTTTCTGGGTTATTACCAAGGGATTCCTACGTGGCTGCAAAGCCATTTGGGCGAATTTTAGTACATTGCTATGCAGTTGGTAAATGGCTGCTTAATGACCCAGGACAAAAGAGTCCACCCTGAAAGCCTGTATAATATTCTGGTCTCTAGATACGGCTCAGGTTTCTTTCAATGTGGCAAGAAATGTGACAAAAAAGAAGATAGCATGCTTTAAAAAAGTAATAGCACATCTCACCTCAACAAGGTGCACGGTTCAAGAACAACTAATAAACGCTATTTGACAAAATCTTAAAGGACAATATCTTCTTAGGCTTGCTTTACAATACTTCGGTGCAGCATTAAATGAATATAATCTGACATTTGCACTTTGCCTCTTAAAATCTAAATGTTACCCAAACAAAATAAAAACTGTTGTTTATTGGAACAAGAAATGCTCTAAGGAATATAGAGCTTGAAGTGATTCTAACATTAAAATGTGTCTGTATTTTGTCAGCAAAAAATAGTATCCTGTTTTCTCTCACCACCTCACCACGAGGTCAAGTGCAGCTCTTTCTTTACAGTTTAACAGACGAAAGCTGACAATATTCACAGTATTTATAGTGTTTAGTGGACAGAGCTTAGAGATGGGACACAGAGAAAAAGATGAACTCTATCAAAGAGAGAGAGCGAGAGAGAGAAAGGTCAGGAGGGTGTCAAGCAGTCAATCTACCATACAAGCCGGAGGAGAGAGACTTAGCCCTACATCTCCTTCTTATTGGAAGAAGAAAAACCCTGTAAGCCCCGGCCATGATTGGCTACTAATCTGTCATGCCGGAGTGATAAGATGAATCACCTACACTAGAGTCGAGTGTAAGTACTTAAACTGGTACTGCATCATAAGCAATAGTGTTCATGCATATCTTAAAGGAACAGTTCATCCAAACAAAGTGAACTTGTAAACCGGTTATTTAGTTTACTAAAACTATTATTCATTTAAAACATTACACTAAAATTAGAAATGTTTCCTCAGTAAATAAACTGAAATAAGTTTAAGTTGAGGCACTAAAAGTATTAAATGAAAATAAATATGAACTAGAGTTAAAAATAAATTACTTCAATAGTAATATAAATAAATACATGAATAAAATGACAAAAGCACATAAGAAAATTACGAAAAATTAAACCAAAATTAACATGAATATTAATAAAACTACGATAAAACTGAAAACAAAACTCTATCACCTCTGTTCCAAACCAGGCTTTCTTTGGAAATCCAATTTAATAAATATTTGGTTGGGTGAATTTGATACATTGGTTGTACTATGTGACAAAACATTTCACTGCTAAATTGCTTCAAAGTGATTGCGCATAAAAGTTTCTTGTCAGTACTTGAAAAATGACCAGCAAGCCATTTTAAAACTTTCTTGAACACTCTCGGTTCATAATTTTACTTCGCATTAAAACATGTCATTGCATTAGATCAGGGGTGTCCTGCAGAGTTTAGCTTCTTCTTGGCTCAACACACCTGTCTGGAAGTTTCTAGTCTGCCTAGTGAGACCATGGCCGTTTCTCAAAATGCGTTCTTCAGTGGTCTCGTGTCCTCATGTTCTCACTCAACGCCATCAATAACTATCAAAGTCCGGTTCCAACACTCAACAACACAAGAACAGAGAACGCATGAAAGTACCTGGATGAGTTCTCGATATCAAGGATGCATCGAATACAGCCTTGCGCGCGTACGGAACCCGCTTGAAGTCCCAGAAGTCACTGCGGCGCGTCCATCCAAGGTCCGAGTCTGCCTCGCAAGACCGGTGTCCGCGAGAACACAAGCATGTTCTTTGCGTTCTCTGAATTGAGAAACAGCCCTTGATTAACTGGCTCAGGTGTGTTTGATTAGGGTTAAAGCTAAACTCTTCAGGACACTGGCCCTCCAGGACCACCTGGGCATTAGATCAACAAAGCCAAATAAATGACACTTTCATCCTAAAGAAAATTTTTACAGAAACAACACAAAGTGCATTTTCTGCATTTGTTTGAATGGATTAGAAATGCTTCATTGTGTTACACTAAGAGAATTTTCTAGCAAATCACCATGAGGGATTTGTTGATATTAACGCTTCCTCTATTTCTTTTTTCCATCTCTTATACATCAACAGTAATGTGCATGCTGGGGAACCGCTCTACAGCAATTTCCTGCAGTGATGGGACTAATTTGTATGTAGCATCAAGTTGCCATTTGCATTTAAGCTCATTATTACCAGCTCAGTGTTCCCAAAAGCCCCCTGTTTGCAGATGTCAGTAAGCCCCGCCCATTTGCACAGCTCACCTAAGGATTTCACCTGTCAACTTGTTTTGCAGTTCTGGACTGCTGAAGAATTGCCCTGTGCTGTAAGGGACACTAGTACAGGACTGTAGTTCATCACCTCGTGCAGAACACAGGTAAATTGTCCCTCGCTGATATACCCCTGCAGACCCTTCTGACAAATGCCACTGCCCGATAAAATCTGCCTTCTCTGAGACCTCGAGAAAATCACCCCGCCCTTAAAGCCGCGATCGCATGGAAGCGGTCTGGCTTTGCTATTTCGCCTATGCAAGATAAATGAGCGAGTATAGACCTTACATTACTTAGGAACATCTGCGGTGTTTCGATTTCTACAAGGCAATATCTCCTCATAAATAATAAAAGAGTAGCTCTACTTTTCTACCACACATATTTGTTCATTGTTGGTTTCATGATGGTTTTAAAATATTCATCAGAACTAATCAGATTAAGAATGAATTGTTGAACATACTATGGTGAACATTATTTTCTCCATAGATTTTGAGTGATGTTTCGGACAGGACTGTAATAGGCAGCGGTTACTTGAGAATGCAGGACTGTTGAACATTTAAATACAAAATATTGACAAAAAGCAGAAAATTATAAAATCAGGCTTATGCTAATGGAAGCACTTTGTGCACCGTACAAGAATTTTGCCATTCCTAACATGACCGGTGAAGAAAAAAGCATTACGCTATTAGGAAAATGGAAATTGGTTCAGCTTGGTATAAAATTTCTAAATTTGTATTGGAGCCTTGAAGTGAATGTAAATCAATCAGGATGCATTAAACATGTTCCCGCGGAGAAAATAACATCTCCGAGATGAGTAATAGGCTGCGAACATGTTTCATAATTGGCGTGCAGTATCGTTCAAGCAATTTGGTGTAGACAATGGAATTAAATTTAACATTTCAAAGTGACAATCAATAGATTTTTATCAAAAATTCGGAAAGGACAAATGGTGGTTAATTACATTTGAGCCAGATAACTTCTAAAAGCCTGGCACACATCAACGAAATTACATACAGTGATGTAAGAGAGGACCATGCATTTTAACAAAAGTCTGTCACTATGCACTGCACAATTGTGACGAGAATATCAACACGCTTTTGTAAAAGAACATTATTTTTTACTAAAAGTAGCTCTTTTATTAAAAGTTATTGGGTGACTGGTAACGGTTGGCTTGCCACTGGGTGCATATGCATTACATTAGAATATATACAGATTTTAAGCTTCTCTAAGTTCAGTATGCTTTAAGTGCTCCAGAATTGAGTCATCGAGCAGGCATTTTTAAGCAGATACATTAAAAAAATATGAAGGACATAAATGCATTTAAATCTGGGGTAAAATACAGGGTAAAACCTTTTAAGCATTTAACCTTAAGATTAAGTAGTAATACTGTATGTATATGGTCATTTGCATATTCATTTGCATATAAAAGACGATTCTTTAAGTCCACCTCAAAATGGCATTTAGGTAGCAAGACCCTTCCTTTATAATAACAATAGTTCCAGTTCAAGGCAAGAAAATAATTTAATTTTAAAGAGGCCTGAAGCGGTTCTTCGTATTGCCATTTTTGCTTTTCGTTTAGTTTGGTAGCCTACTCTGTACTTATCTTCTTAATTCCTTATTTTTGACCCAAAACTTTTCATTACCCTTACAGCACTCATCACAGTCTTCTGTCTGGAAGAACAGCGTCAATCACAACCGCCCGTTCTTCCTACCTACAGAGTACACAAAATTACACCAGCGTTTCTCTGTGGAGAAAGCAACTAAGTGCATCTCTAGGTGACTGCTGCCAGGACCTTCATTTCTCCTGCCAAGAGCCAGAAGCTGAAAAGTTGGACGCTGTGCACGCTTAACTGGATTAGAAACAAACCAATGCTTTGTTTAAAATTACTTTGCCTATTGACCTAGACAGAACCCAACTGTGTAGCCCCTGGCAATTCCCTAGTAACCACCCAAAACTATACCAACTGCAAAGTGACCACCCAGAACACTTTAACAACTGCTTAGCAACCCCTTACAGATGACCCCAAACACCCTAACATAGCGCCCACATAAATCTGACCTCACAGGAATTCGTAACTATTTCACGACGTGGCTAATTCGAATGAATTCGTACAATGTGAGTCATAGAAAACATATGATTATTAGAGAAAGCAATACTGAAGCTCCTCTAACCCTCCCCCTAAATCTAACATAACTTGCGTGAAAGCAAATCATAGTAAAATGTACAAATAAGGTCATAAAAATTCATGTGAAAAAGCCAAGTTAATAAACTCTGAACATTCGCCCAACACAATTGTTTTATTCTAGTTTACTTTATTTTCCTGAATTACAGTTGTTGACTGTTTATACAATCACTAAAGTAGTTACATTTTCAAAAAATAATCTCACAAAGACAGAATTCAATATATGAACGTAACTAACCGACTGGTAATGCCACAGCTGCAGATCTCTATTTGCATAGAATTCACAAGCCAAACTCTGGATTTTCACAAAACGGTGATTATCCGTCTTCGAATGTGATAGGAAAAAGCTGTTGTTCCCATCCATGTCAATAACTAAACCCTTTAATTTACACGAGGCCTGTGATTGGACAAGTCCCATGACTAGCTGCGATGTTGTGACAGCTCAGAGGCGGATATATTTGCAAACATGCTTAATCATTTCTGTGATGGAGCTTGTTATAACCGGCTGTTATCTCGGAGCGTATGCTAATGAGATCTACAAATTATTCGGGTGATCGCGACACACTGCGTTTATCCTACAAAGTCTACTGATTTGTGAAAATGATGACAGACAGTTAAAACTAGCGTGCGGCACAAAAATAATGAGGTAACTTTATAAGGAATCTGAAATGCTCCCTTTCCCTACAAGTTTCAAAGATATGTCTGATGTTTCGTATTCCAGTTGAAATGCATCCAGGCATTACCTTTCATTTGTGTTTTGGCTTCACATATCGGTCGAGTGGCCTTATTACTAATGCTAATTAGAGTGAAAATCACCTTATTAACTATGAGTATCCTGCTCCAACTGGAAAGTCACAAACTAGGGTATGAGTGCTGTACTTAAAAGATAACTTTGAACATTTTTTGATGCGAATTCCCAGAATATCAAGCACTGAGTAACAGAGCTGGTTCCATGGGATTTTTCAAAAAAAGTGTAATTGACTTCAAGTTAAAAAGCAAAATACAGTACTTTGAAGTGATTTGGCAGCAGACATCTCCTAAATTATTTACAACCTAGAGAAAGTTCAACTTGCAACACGAGTTTGAAGACTTCGCACGCTGACAAAGTGCGAACCTTCAGTCCTACTTTAAAACCGAACGTACCGACTATGCAACCGTGAGATGCTGCAAGCTGCAGGGATATACCTGCTGTAATTTAACTTATTCAGGTGAGACAACCATGAAGCAATTCTGTTGTTACATCATGCCAAATTTGCACTTAAGCTACTACATACAACGCTGAACCGTGTGCCTTTGATTCATTACGATTCAGTTTTTTGTACAGTAATATACAAACCTGACAACTTGTTATGAAAAGGGCAAAAATGTCACCACTGCTCTCGAATCCCCTAGGAGGCAAAGCCATTATCCAATAGAAGAAAATAGCTCCTTAGTGACATTCCTCTCTGAATGAGAAAATAGGTCTGGCTTTTCTACCTTGTTTGTAAGCGTTCAGCTTAATAAAGCCCTTTCTGATTTGCCGGCCGATGCGAGTGCACCCAGGTAACTGTGTGAGAGGACGAGGACAGTGCCTTTATTATCAGCTTGCTGAAAATCCCCGACAAAGCCACCCACAATGGGAGATGCAATTTCAATCTTTAAAGGGGTCATATGGCGGAAGTACGTGTTTTTCTGTGTTTTTGGTGTGTTATAAGTTGCCCATGTATGTATTAGACACGTAAAAATGCACAAATGAAAGTGTGGTAACAAAAGATGCATTCTATCTAAAAGCGAATGCTCAACCAGACTTGCCTGAAACGCCTCGTGTAACCACACCCCGGCGAATCTACGTAACATGAAATCTACACGTAGTTAAGGTGGGCGTAATTGTAAATCTCATTGTATCGCCTGTCAGTACAATTGCTTTAGAACCTGATGTTCCGAATATGGTAAGAGGCGTTACATTTCCGTGAAATGCTTGCAGTATTTGACCAATCACTACACACTGGTGAACTGGCCAATCATAGCACACCTCGCTTTTCAGAGCGATGAGCGCGTTTCAGAGAGGCGGGGCAAAGAGGAGATACAAACATGCACGGTATGTGTAAAATACAACGTTTTTTAAACTTTAAATGGTGTATACACATTGCATTACATCTAAAACAAACAATAATATTCGTTTTAGCTGTGCAATATGACTCCTTTAAAGCATTTTCAGCTGCTGTAACTTTGAAAGCAAACAAAAGTGAGGGTGTTTTCTATGGGACTACTTTTGTGTCAATAAAAATGAACGCAAACTTAAAAAAAATGAACAAAAATATACAATGAGAAAGAAGAAAAACACTTTTATAATGAAAACAATAAACTCAATTGCAAGAATGTGACATGATTTTCAAATAAACCGCTATTTTTCTTAACAATTTTCTAGGTTTAGTTTTTGCAAATAATAGTTTTGAGTTCGCTGCTAGATTTTTCGTTTATGCATCTCAAGTTTTCGTTCACCTTTCTGGCACAAATCTCACGTGTAGGTGGGATTTATGGCCGTTTTACCCTGATTGGCTAGTGAGTTTTTGATTGATAGCTCCCTGACAAGGAAGTTGATACTGAAGACAGTACAGTGCAACGAATTTTAGAGAATGATCTGCATGCTATCTTTATTGTTTGTACTTAAAACTACTTTCTTATTTAGTTAGTATATTAGTAATTGGTATTTGAAGTTGGTAAGTCACACGTGGTGTGGATCCAAGCGTCTTCCTCATCATCATCCTCCTCACCCTCAGGTAAATGAATGTAATTCAGATAATAAAGAAAATCACTAAGTTTTATTCCCGTACAGTTAGGGCTGTGACAGTGGCCGTGACAACCGCACCACCGCGGTGGTAAAGTGCCATGACGGTGGTGAGCTGCCACCGGCGGTAGTTCACGTCACTGTGACAAATGTAAGTGTAATAAAAATGATAGTTGCGATCAGGATTGCTAGCCTTTCAGTTGTAGATGGTTTCATTTAAAATATTTTACATTAACACAGAAATGATTGGCATATGTTTCCGTTGGTGCGTTCGAGCGCGGGCCTGCACGGCAAAGCCCAGGTTATTCTGCGGGTTCTGCAATGGATCTTGTTGTAAAATTAACAGTTACATAAAATCAAAACCGGCTATGACCCGCTTGCTTAGTGTCGGAGCGCGTGCAGGTTTTGCATCTATTCGTTTGCGCTCTTCTGAACGTGCATTTATTGCAGCTGTAAACATTTTAATCTGGACAATGTCAACATGTTAGTTTTCCACCAATGAGTAGGAAAAAGAAACGTTTTATGGCAATCTGAATAGGAAAGCCAAGGTAGGTTTAAACAGTTTGTTTCAAATGGAATTGTCAAGGATTGTAAGGGTTAATACGCCACTGACTGAAGTTGAGTCACTGCAACAAGAGCTTTTTTATTTAATATTTAACTTTCTTATATCATTTAAGTTTTCATTATTTACTGATGTTTATTTAAATGTTTTATATGCTGTAGTGTGCCGTTTCACTGATGGATTTGTGCATTAAACATGGACGGATGTTTCATCTTCATTTATTTCAGATATCATATTTCAATTTCAAGTATTTAACTATTTCAAGTATTTAAATAAGGTCTATATTTCTCTTCCACTCATCATGTGGCTGCTACACACAAATATAATAATATAAATATTATTTATGTAAATATAAATATAGTATAGTATGTATAAATAATACAGTACAGTAGCAATTCGGTCTTTACTTAGCTCGTTCATTGTGTGCTTTATATTATTTGTCAGGTATTATTTTATGGACTATTAAGATTATTTTCTTAAAAAGGAACGAACAACTTGCTTTATAACATCCAATAAAGACACGTTACAGATTATTGGGTTAGGGTTAGGTGCTAAATGAAAGCATTGCTGCATAGTTGTACAGAGATCAAAACTTTTAGCGATTTTATTATCTCGGTTACATAAATGTACCTGAGGGTGACTTGTGTCCAGCTGAGCAGGAGGATGATGATGTCGCTCTTGCATACATTCTCCTTTTAAAGAATTAAGTCCACTTATAAATCAAGTAATGTATCTTTCTTTTTAAACTCATGGTGAATGTACAGTATTATACCCCTTTCTTTACATTCACAGAGAGTACATAAAACAGTACCAATACAATCAAATGACATTTACGTTTTTTAAACGCTACAAGAAAACAAATTCATAAGGTGTCACAATTAGAGGCCTTTAGAATGTTTTATTAATTTAGTCTGCCTCTTGCAAACAACAATTTCATTATGTATTTACACACCTACATAAAACAGGTTAAAGAAAAGCAGAAGAGAGACTTCTTAAAATATAAACAAACATTTAACGATAAAAATAATACATAAAATGCCACCACGATTATAATCTATAAATTATAAATATGAACTGGAAGCATAACACTTTATTGTATATCTCCTCAAAACTCACTAGGCATCTCGTTTTCCTGATATCATTGTGATTCTAAATTATAGACTGCTGTCTTGATGGCCTCTAAACCCATGTAAAGTTGCATGTGAATATGGCTATCTATCCTGTCTTTACTCGACGTTGGCTTGTTGTTACGGCGTGATAGAGCCTGGAAGCGTGTCCTACTTTTAAGTGCATGAAAGTTGGCAACCCTGCTAATATACTAACAAAATAAGAAAGTAATTTAAGTACAAACACTAAAACAATACAATACAGAAAACCGCAAGCAGATTGCTCTCTAATCCGCTGCACTGTCTTCAGTATCGACTTCCTGGTCAGGGAGCTGTCAATCCAAATCTCAATAACCAATGAGAGTAAAGTGGCCATATGTCCCTCCCACACGTGAGATTTGTGCCAGAAAGGTGAACGAAAACTTGAGATGCGGAAACAAAAACTCGGAAAGTGCAAATGAAAAATCTAGCAGCGATTTCAAAACTATTATTTGCAAAAACGAAACTTAGAAAATTGTTAAGAAAAATAGCAGTTTATTTGAAAATCATGTCACATTCTTGCAATTGAGTTTATTGTTTTCATTATCAAAGTGGTTTTTTTTCTTTCTCATTGTATATTTTTGTTCGTTTTTTAAAGTTCGCGTTCATTTTTATTGACACAAAAGTAATCCCATAGTTTTCCAGGGAATCGATGATAATCAAAAAGGCTGGCGCTTTCTACGACATTAGCAGAGCGTTTATGAAAGCTCCGCTCGATCTAATGAATGACTGGATGCGAGAGGGCAAAGTGAGTCATTATAATACGGACAGCTGCTAGAATAAACTTAAAAATCACATTAGCCTGAACCTCGTGTCAACAAATCCCAAAACGCTCTCTTGCTGTTTGAAAAGCTCGACTTCACTCATCTACAATGATGTGATATGGATCTGTTTTTTGAAGATCTTTGACTTCAGCTTAGGTTCGAAAAACATCTCAAAAAGCAAGTCAAAATATTCAAAATACCACCAAACCAATTCCATATTGCCTTTAGCAATATAAAACATATCGGTCACAGATTCAACTAGTAGCCTAATGATGTGTTTTTTGAGATTTGCTGAGGTTACGTCTGCCTTAATCTTTAAAGTGAAGCTTTTTCCATTTGATGGAAAAACTAGGCCTAAGTTAAAGTGAAAATTTCTTGTAGGAGCTTGCAATCTAATCCATCTAGTCACAAACAACACAAAGATCTGAACTATATTCAGATCTCTTTTTAGTCGACATCAAGCACCAGACTTATTCTCATGCCTTTGGAAACCGAAATGCATAGTGAGTTTTACTATGAGTTTTACAAGGTATTATTTTCACTTAAATAACAAAAATGAAAAAAAGGACAAGTGTGAAACATCATCATCACATAAACAAATTGTTTCAGAAATAATGACTAAGTATAAATATGCATCCGGCATTCAGATTCATCCTGATAAAGATAAATTATACAATTATACTAGAAAACTAATAACTTCTGACAACTTTTTAAAGCAGCCTTAAAGGTCCAATGTGTAATTTTTTTCTGTATTGACAGAAATGCAATATAATATACATAACTATGTCTTCAGGTGTATAAAGACCTTACATAATGAAGCGTTATGGTTTTATTAATGAGCTATTTCTATCTGCATACAGTACACTGCAGGTCCCCTTACATGGAATTCACCATGTTGTTTTCACTACAGTAGCCCTAAACGGACAAAATGCTCTACAGAGCGCGTTTTGTAAATCTTTTTTTTATTTCGGGAAAGAAG
This sequence comes from Triplophysa rosa, assembly GCF_024868665.1. Lineage (NCBI taxonomy): Eukaryota > Metazoa > Chordata > Actinopteri > Cypriniformes > Nemacheilidae > Triplophysa > Triplophysa rosa. The sequence continues at coordinate 13,748,276 of NC_079911.1, read as the reverse complement.
CGAAAATGTGCTTACATCTTAGCCCCGTGTCACCCACCACAGTGCTTCGAAAAGGAGGGGGAGCGGTTGGAGTGAGCCATTCGTTGCAATTCGCAGACTCACCACTCATCACTCAAATTTCTTACACTAGACCTTTAACTTTTCTCATCAGTGCATAAAAAAGAGAACTAATGTGAACTTAAAAACAAATATATTTACCATTGATGAAAAATGTATAAATTCTTTAGCCTTTTCTATCTCCAATCATGCTGTGGCTCAGCTGAGGGATTGAGGTCGAAACAGTCTATAGCAGCTCAACATCAGACTCTATTGTTACTGACATTTCTAGACACCCGAGTCAAGCCTTATAAGCTGAAATGAGAATGACATACATGTTCAAAGCAACAAGTATCCAAACCACCTATTAAGAATATGAGGTTAGCTGATTATCACAATTGGAGTGATCATTTTTCGATATATCACGTGCCAAATGGAATATTAACACCTTGTGGCCAATTTCATAAAGGCAAAGCAGAGACATCTTAAATATGTCTAGAATGCTAAATTATGATAAATATTTCATTATAAATATATGTTAGTACATTGCACGCTAGAAACTGAATACATACAGTGCATTTTTCTGTAATGAACTTTCAGACAATGGAATGAAAAGACAGAAAGAATGGACCATACATCTTCACAAGCAGAATATTAATGATGCTCTGAACCCTTAAGCTTGTAATGATGATTCATGAATTTAATACGCCGCCACGCGTATCTAAAGCCGCTGGGACTAAAAGAAAGGAAAGAGGACGTGTTATTATGATCCATTCAACACAGTGCCGTTCATCTCGCACACCCTTGCTGAATACAAAATGCACTTTGAAAGATCAACCACCGGCCAGGAAAGTACACACACAAAATGCCAAATAATTGTCAGGACCCACAGAGAAATGAAGAGCCTGTAATAAAAGATTTATTATGGATTTTTTAAAATAAAAAATACTTCAGGTTAAATGTTGCTCAAATGTAACAGGTTTTAAAAGTGACCAATTTCACAAGTACCAAATAGTCATGTGGTTTCAAATAGACCTTAACTTCATTTCTAGCTATATACTTATCAGTTTGTTGTTGTGAAGAGTTTGTTGAACGAATGATTTGTCATCATTTTTCAACAAAGGTGCTGAGCATTTTATGAGGCTCAATAAAATACATCTCACCTGCAAGGCTGTTTTACTTCAAAGCAATAAAATCATAGACACTAAAATATTGGTTATAAATCTGCACTATTCAAATCTCAGGTGAACATCTGGATGTTGTTGCATATGCAACGAATGTTAAACAGCCATAAAAAAGCAGTTACTCATTGTTACTCGACTCATCTCTACCTTACTTACGAGTAATAACATGTCCTCACCCAGTATGAGAATACAGAACTTCACAACAGATGGTCTGCTGTCCAGATCTTCACAAGTGGTTCATGTGTAACCCAGATACTTTCATTCTGGAACACCTGCAACACAACCGGATTCTTAAATATGAATTTATTGAAAATGAATTGAAACTAGAGCGGAAGCGACTCGATTCAAAGCCAATCAAAGGGTTTGCCAGAGGCGGCTTGTTAATATGCCAGCAGGACACATCAGCACAACTGAGCAATCCACAGCGACAATACGCATTTAACTGAAAAATCATTCGCAAATCTCCGACAAACAAACTGATAGAAGCTGTTGGCCATAATGACAGATAATTCCTGATTTCTCATCTCAAGCCTCATTGAGGAAAGCAAGTTATGTCCCATTGTGCTTCTCTCCATGGAGCCATTTATTTTCACAGCCGATGCCAAACGCGGTCTCCACTTTGAAGGTCCATCAAGTGTAATTTCAATGCATGGGCATATGCTGTCAAGAGCAGAATGGAATGGAAGCCGTCACAAATCCTCCTGCTATAAAAAGGAGAGATTATGCTGTGACTGCTTTTAGAAGGACAATTTTATCTAAACTCTCGTGGCATTTATGGGGCACAATCATTCGAAACAATAAGTGCATGAACATTAGTATGTACTGTACTGTACTGTATGAACTGCGTTTGGCATTATGCTCATTCCTATTTAAAGGCCGCAAGTCTGTTGAGATTGAGAAATGGAGTGTCTCCGACCATACATATAATTACATTACATCTGCGACACTGATGTATCATTGTATTTTCAGGAGAACAGATAAGAATAAGAGGGAGTCAGGGGTCACAGAAAAGCGTTCATTTATCTTGTCTGCATTTCAGAAGCACTATTTTGCGGGGTCAATCACAAATCACACTCTCTTCTACTTGCATGCCGTGCAATTATTGCCAGGTCTCTGCTTTGTAAAAGACAATCTCAAAAGGTAGCAATTTCAGGCGAGCACTAGAATTATTGTTCTGTTATGAAATATCTGAAAAGTTAGGCAATGCACTTTTAATAGCTTCTTTTGTTCTGTGGCATCTTCGCATCTTTAAAACTTGCCATACTTTCCAAATTGGTCCCCGCCTCTCGTCTGCGTTGTCTGAGATACAGCATCTTCAGTATATCTGCACTGGACAGTTATTCAGCTGTGAGTCTGTGTCTGTGTGTAGTGTTTATCGCACATGTCCCAGAGCAACAGCGCGCACGGTTCAATTTCAGCCAGCATTGTGTCCTGTCCTATTCTCCCTCTCTCTCCAAATGACTTCCTGTCACTTCAGTAATGTCCTTTCAAGAATGTGGCAAGAGCAGCACGGTGCGTGGTGCACATGTTCTGACAGGTTGTAAGGTGGCGTCTGTATGGGCGACTCCCTAACCACCCACCCCAAAATATGGCACAGAATTTGCCACAAAACGAACATTTCTGTTTTGTATTACAGTATATTTGTGTCATTAAAAAGTTATTGAATATTTATTTTTCGAGAAATGTTGGCACTTAAGAATTTAACAGTAGTAACCATAGACTGTATAAATTACAATAAAAAAGCACAATAAAAAATAAAAATAAATAAACAACCTTCCTCAAGGACTACTATATGTCAAGGCTGAGATGAAATTGTTCTGCACTTTTTGACTATGGTTGCTACTTGGACAAAACCCATTCATAAAACTCACTCACAGAACACTTTAGTCTAAATGAAAAGAATAGTTTACATACAAAAAAAAGAAACCATATAAGAGCTAGTAAATATTTTATGGGTTTCAGCTATATATGACAGGTGCACGATGCCATAATAGAACCATTTTGGCTTGAAGCTTTTACATAATTCTTAAAAGAACTGTAGAGTAAATGGTTATTTGGTAAACAAAGAACTTGGCATCGCTATGAAAAACCTTCTATAGCACCTTTTTTGTTGTTGTTTGTCATTACAACAAGCCAAAAAAATTGACTCTCTATATACTGTGTCTGTATACTTTTCTTTCTATACCGGTTACTAGAAGTCAGCATGAGACTCTCATACAACAGGCAAAACAACCTGCTCTTTTTACAAGATCTCAACTCAGCATGCAAGCATGGCAGAATGCAGGCAAGCTTTTATGTCAAATCTGTGCTGGAGGTTTACCTTTCGCTATCGATTCACAGAGAAGCATTTGAATTAAAATGAATATGGAAGGAGGAGAGAGAGGACTGAGAACAGATGTCAAGTCTCAGATAATTAAATTCATATGCCATTGGTTGAGACATTGGGCGAACATCTGTCATACCCTGTCATTAAACACAACTAATATCGCTTGACATTTTCCATTAAAGGAACAGTTCACCAAAATAATAAAATTTTCAGCATTTACTCAGACTCGGTACGACTTTCTGTCTTCTATAGTAAAACACTTAAGATGTTGCATTGCTCCTTTGAAAAACACTACAAGCTACTTTAAGTAAAGTGGTCCATAGTACTGCTGTATATTCCAAGTCTTGCACCATTTACTCATCCTCATGTCATTTCAAACCTGTATGGCTTTCTTTCTTCTGCAGAACACAAAGGAAGATATTTTGAAGAATGTTGGTAACCAAACCACATTGGACTCCATTGACTTCCATTGTATGGACACAAAACCAATAAGACATTTCTCAAATGATCTTCTTTTATGTGCCACAGACACAAGTCATCTACAGGTTTTGAATGACATGGGTGAATAAATACTTTTGTTTTTCGGATGAAGTACCCCTTTAAAACTTGGAAATGTCTTCTATGCCTTAACCATTTAATACTGCTACTTTTCAAATTCCTCTACTAATGTGTAATAAATGTATCTCAGACACAGAATTTCAAACTTAAAAACCATTTTTTAAATTGCCTTTAGGTTAGAAAAAAGGACTTTGAAATAAGCTTCATAAATAATGTCCAAAAAACACTGCTACCACCACATAAGAATGCTAAAAAAAAACATTTTACTGTTTGGTTAAGAAAAAATAATCCTGTAATATATGTATACTCACCGTTGGACATCTGTACAAACTCTATTTTCCAATATCAAACAGTACAAGCTTATATCTGCAGCATACATAACAAACATCTAGGACAGAACATGTCACTTCAGAAGATAACAATGTTTGGAAGAAAACCACGTTTAAGCCATTTATTGACACAACACAAGATTAACGTTCATTCACGGAACCCAAAGTAAAGAAATTGCCGCTGGCGGACAGGCAGCAAGTGACAAATTCAGCAAAGAGAGATGATATGCAGTAAGGGTGACCTGTGACGAAAGGGCTCCTGAGGGCACGGACACCAATTTCCACAAGGTCAAATGCAGAGCTGAGAAGTGTCGGTTCACACACACAGAGCGATGACAACTGTGCTATGACAAAGGGCAAAGCTCAACCCGGTATAGCGGCCTTTTTCACTTCAACGACCAGGTGATGCTCTTCTCGCTTTCGCTATACTGCAAATGAGGAAAGATATCAAAGTCATTGAGTCAAAGTAGTGCTAAAGAAGAAAATGCATAATTCAGTAATTCTCCTCAAAGGTTCCTGTATTACTCTTTTGATTTAGTCTCAAATCTGACCTTTATTCCCTCACACAATTGCAATTACAAGCCTATAGGTACAGACCGATTTTTCAGAGTTCTCCCCAAGAGAGCGCTTACCCCGAAATGGATTTCTTGACTCTGAGCTGAATCGGATGTAGTTCCCATCTCCGCGCTCGCACGCAATGCACCCTCGGCTTCATTATTGACACGTCTCTGCACCTCTGTGACCCCTGTGATTGGCAGTCGTTGATTCTTAACTCTTCTTCCAGATCCGTGTGCCGCAGAGCTGCTAGGTATCCACACGTCTCTACATCGAGACTGTCACACTCGATGCTTCCCCGTAATAAGATAATATAATTTTGCGTCTCAAATGCAGCCCGGTTTGGCTTGCTCTACGCAGCAATTTGGCAGAAATAAGCACTCCTGCCTTTAAGCTTCCTCCTGTCTTTTAGATTAAATCCAGCATTTCTGTAACACCCGTCAAATAAAAATCCCGACGCACACAGGCCTCTGGGCTCTGATAGCACATTCAGACGGGTTCGAAAGAAGGGCTAGTTGGAAATGAGTAAATTACTGTAAATATGCTTGTAATCTATCATTCTCAAAGAGCATTACAACACGACAGGGTAATTATTGTAGGCAGCCAGATTCATATAAAAAAAAAATTTTACACGCATATATTACAAACGCTAAAGCCCATTTGTATGACAAAGGAGTTATGAGAAGCCAAAATCTTCAACAGAACCACACTGTCAAGAACAATCTGAGTGACCTACTGGACAAGTAAATCTGCTTTATTCATTTATTTAAAAATTTGATTTTGAGAAACAACAATATATTGAGATCATTAATGATCATTAACATTCCATGCACAAAGCACAATGACATCATTAGGAAAGAAAGAGATGCACTCCAAGTTATGACCACATAACTCAAAGAAAACGACACATCCGACAGTGCAAATAATGCCATAAACAGAACAAATCGTAAAGAACGAGGTGGTAATTTGAATGATTTATTCATGCTGTGGTGCTATATTTTTTTAGAAAAGTGAATTATTTCCAGGTTTAAACATTTAAACAAGTTCCATAGAGACCCTGCTAATGTGCCCTGAAAAAACCTTGGCTCATTTACACTATGCAGATGAATAATTAATGAACAAATGCTTTGAAGGCAAAAACCAATATTACAATGGGTGCTTTCAGTTAGAGGAGCTGAAACAAGGCCACTGTCCATCAAATGTCGGCACGCAACATCTCCAATAAAACAGGACTCTCAATCACTGGACAAGCTGAACCATTTTGCGCTGATAATGCAGTACCTGTCACAGCAGTCCATAAGTGTCATAAACTTGTATTAGTAGCACTTTATTTTACAGTCCTGTTTCCCATTTACATACTGTGTACTTATTACAGTAACAGTATTACATAATAACTGGGTAATAACTAGGTACTAACGCTGACCTACCTCTAAACCTTAACTTATACCATGTAGTTACCTTATACTACCCAGTACTTTCTTAGGTAAGTACACTATAGGTACACGTACTGTAAAATAAAGTGCAACCCCTGTATTTATAAAGTATTTAGCACTTCTAGAAAATGACCCTCAAAGGTGCGATTTAAAAGGAACAACCTGGCTACTCTATCCTGGCATGTGATTGGCTGTGATCAGAGCAACTTCTGTGAGGTATGAGAGACTTCCCTCACTTCCTTTTGTGTACAAACTGGGTCTAGTATTTCTGGTATGGTTTAAAGGAACAGTTCACCCAAAAGTGAAAATTCTGTATTCATTTTCTCACTTTCAAGTTGTTCCAAATCTGTATACATTTATATGGCATTATGCCATACTTTGTTCTGATAAACGGAGAGAAAGATATTTGGAAGAATGCTTGTAACCAACTGGCTACCAGTGAGTACCATAGTAAGAAAAATTGCTTTATAAATTTCTTTGTTCTGTTGAGCACAAAAGATTGTGAATATTCATCACAATATTTTGATGAACGTAGGAAAGCAAACAGTTTATACACTTTTGACTACCATTGTACTTTGTCCTACTATAGAGGTCTGCGCGGCTTTAAACGAAAGTACCCGAGATTGTTTAACCCGACCTGGCCCGACCATTACAGTTACATTTTAATCAGGAGTGGGTTAGTTTGCTGCAGCTTAAAATACATTTCACAATCTTTACAGGGGTAATTGAAGTTTACTCTAAATAGTTACTGTATGTATTTGTGCATGTTTATTTTGTGCATACTGCACTGAATTATTTCAGTTCTCAGTGTAATAATAAATGATTACACATATAGGCTGATTTATTTTTTTAAGCAGTTAATAGAAAATGGATTAAATGTGTAATTTCCTTTCACCCATGTGGAATTAGCATAGTTTTAAGGTTATGGAAACCAGTTAGTTCGAATTTACAGTTGTTTTAAATAGGGTGTATGGCATTAGCAAATATAAAGAATGTCAGAGTTCAAGTAACATCTGTTAGCATTCAGCAGACGTAGATGGGGCATCAAGAGATGAACTAATGTCTGTACATGATGCACTTTTCGACAGGTGCTTTGACAGATAACTTGCGTTTGCACCCTTACAAGCAAAGGTTTTGTTGCACTTGTGGCAACGAGCATCGTCACTGTCAGCATCAACTTTGGTGAAGTGTAACCACACTTTTGAACATTTAGTTCTCTCCGCCATCGTCGCAAATTAAGAGTGTCTTTCTTCTGTGCAGCTGTTCGTGTGTGTGCGCGCTGTGTAGACACAAACTGCGTGAGAGACACGTGACGTGCCGCCTCGCGCTCTGCTGGGAATAACTAATATGCATGCGCCAATGACTAAATTCCTGAGGACCGAAAGCAGAACCGATAAGGGCGGAGCTTACCGATGCTCCGGTCTTTCATAATTTTGCCGTTTAATACCGGTGTTGCAACAAATCCTGTGACCGTCGTATTCTGTGACCCTAGTAGATGCTGTTGTCACTGTGCAAATACGGCTTTCACTAAATCCTTGGTGTGTGGCTTGTTGTTTTTGACTAAATCCTTGCCGTTTCGAGTCTTACGAAAAACCCTTACCCTAACCCACACCCTAACCCTAAAGTATCTAAACTACATATGATTTTTAAACTTGCCTAAAAAACACAGCTACGTGATGACGTCCGACTCGAAACACGAAGGATTTAGTGAGAGCCGTATATTCACAGTGACAACAGCGCCTACTAGGGTCACAGAATACGATGGTCACAGAATTTGCTGTAACACCGGGTTTCGGTACCCATCCCTACTTGCAGGGATGCTGAGGATACTACGGGCCAGTCTTGACAGTAATGACAAGATCATAATTCTTCCAAAGTGCATCTTTCCGTGCATCATTTGGAACTGTAATAAATTTTCCCTCGCTAATATTTAGCTTTATCGAACTCATCATACCATCACCTGCTGTGTTGTGACAACGAGGACAAGAGCGGGAGCACATGCGCAGCACAGTTCATGCGCAGAACAGTTCATGCGAAAAACTGTTTTGTGTTTTGTGTGTGGGTTTTTTTTGTATATAGCCTATATTTTGTTTTGTTACAAACCCAAACATTCATTAAACATTAACCCGAACAAGACGTCTTTACAAAATAATTTTCAAATTGGGAAGTAACAACAGCAACCTCTATTCCTCTTTTTTTAAGTTATTAGAAAAGTTCATTACATCCCCCTTGGTCTATTAAAAAAAGTTCAACTGGTAAACACTTTATAGTACTCTATCTTGCACGGCAATCTCGCTCTCTCTCTTACACGCACACACACAGCCCCAATGCTCTCACAGCAACAGCCCAAAGTGACACCATGCATGACAATTAACCCACAATTATTTCGTTAATGTGTTTACTTGGCAGGCGTCGCTTGTCATGCGTGCCAACAGGCGGGCCGTTTGGTGGAAACGCAAAAGGCTAATGTACAGGTCCGGTGGGAAGGTTGACTCCCACCCAGCAAATGCTCAGTTTGTGCATGCCCGCTGTAGACAGCAATAAATGAAATTAACATTTGCAGCGGTGTGACATATTAATGAGAAGGGTTTGTCTATAATTGCCCATTGATGATGGTAATCCAGCATCATGGTCTTTCCACACTGATTTGAAGCCATGAAGCGATATGATATTTTAACCAAAGGTGTTTATAGCAGTGAAATTTATTTAGTTTGAGCACTGGTTTATAGTATTTAATCTATTCAAGAGATACAAAGTAAAAATACCAAGTTTATGGTACTTACACATGAGAGCAACAAAGAAACATTGAGTAATGTGAAAGATTATTGTTATTATTGTCGTGAACCAGCCTGTAATATAGTCCAATTGAATGTGCGGTCACAGGTGTGCGTCTATCCACAATTTTAAAATGGCTTTGAATGTATCTAGCTGAGAGATGTGTAGGTTGCTGGGCGGGAGGCTAACAGAACATTATGCTAGCCAGAAGCAACATATCACCCAGTAGTTAGTGACAAAAAATGAAAAATGCCATTTAAGGTTAACTTTACAGTGCAAGTGCTGTGTACGGATCCCATTTTGAAAGTCTACTGAAGCTTGGGGGATAATTTATATGAGATTGTTCCTGCACATGCCCCAGCGCTAGTCGGGGGACTCCTGCTGTGCTGCCGTGCTAAATGTTTCTCTACAACACAACAACATTTATCACACCACGCATGGTGCACCCTCACAGTTACTCACAGTTGCTTATGCATTCAAATTGTGTGAGAACACACATAAACAGCCAACAAAACGATGGCGTAACGTTGCAGCGCCCTTGAGTGAAACTGAAGCCAGTGTCTAGAGAATACTGAAGACTTCACAGAAAACATGACACAATTAGCTGCTTTCTCTGTACTGTAGGGTGATATAATCTACGCTACTAAAGCATGTGCCGTGGTGCGAAAGTTCAAGTTTTATAATAATTCACAAATACATTTGGCTACAGAAATGATTAAAGTGAGCCATAGCCTAAACTTTTGTTTACAGTTTTACTTTTTTTCATTGAAAAAAGAAACCTCCAATGCTAATTCAAGCCTTTCAGAGCAAAACAAAACAAGTTCAAGGTTAATTTTAGTTTTTTTTTAGATCTGTGTACATCTAATTCTGCGGACACAGACATCATATTGACATCATGCTGGTCATACCCACAGCAACCATTAGTGCCGTACTCCTCTGATCAAATTCTGTTGGATAAATCTATCCAAATGTCATGATCCGAGGTCTTTAAATAACTCTCGGCTTTCAAGGAAACTACATGTGCAAGTAAATCTCTGAAAGAGAAGGAGTCATGATGAAAAGGAGAGAGGAAAATGATGTGTATGCAGGTGAACTCAAGAAAGGCGCATAATTATGGGCTTTGTAAATACTGAGATTCACTTGAGCTAACTGTACAGTATTGCACATAGATGTTCTTGGTAATGTTTTATTGTGTACTACACATCACAATAGAAACAAAATTATTCCACCAACGTTTATTTATTAACTATGTTTAGTTATCTATAACCAACCACAAACAGTTCACCTAAAAATTAAAATGGCTTCAGAAGACTTGGCCTACTAGACTCATTACCTAAAATTCCTTTTGTGTTTTGTATAAACAACAACAGTACGCAGTTTGGAACGACTTAGGAGCGAATAAATAATGACTTATTTTGCGGTTAATTATTCTTTTAATAATTCATGCTATGCTTAACTGAAAAACAACTTCCGTTCATGATGTGAAACGGCAGGTGTGTCCTTTCCAAGTCAAATAAACAGACTGATAATGCAGCTCCATTCATTCGCTATCATCAGCGCCTGAGGGACATGCAGGGTTCTTATATTCTGATCCTGTGAATAATTTAAGACTACCGACTACAATTCAGATAAACATCAAATAAAAAACGAAACAAAAGGCCTTTTATTAATCAGAAGTTCGGGAGGCATTATGAAAATTCGTTTTATTTCAGATAACGCTGGTTCAGTTAAACACTGTCCATTCCTAGACGTAGGACCCAAGAGGACGTGGATTGTATTTGTAATGCCCAACAGGCTATTTTATAGATGTCTTGGGAAAAATCATTCTATAAAGTGAGCTTAGGTTGAGCTATCTGAGGATTAAGTGTATAAGTCAGACTTTCATCTCCGACTTCATCTCAAGGTGATGTGCACGCAAGGCTCCTCCCCTTCAAGGCCCATCACCCTTCTGTGTACTGACCTTTACATTAATAACAGGCTTTTAAAGGAGGCCGGACTGCTACTATCATAGAAGCCGTATGTTTAAAAGAACAGCACCAGTCAGTGTGTGGGAGAAAAGAGCCATTCAGCTAAGAAAATGAGCCCCTTTTCATCCCCTAAATAACCAACAATCCAGGAAGGAGACAAAATACAACCGCATTTAAGAGGAGTAGAACGCGAGACGGAATGAGACAAAGGTTTGTTATTGGACATGGTAGCTGGGAAAAGGCAAAGCAGGGTCAAACCGCAGGGGCTGGGCAGATGCTGCGCTCACTTCATTTTATAAATGAAAAAGAAACTGGTCTTCAGATAACCTGGACACTGTTCATTTGATCAATTTGGTCATTTCTATTTATTATGTTATTATATGGAACATTTATGATCAGAGTAAAATCTGTTATATTGTCAAAACGAATGCTATTCATCTGACTTTCCACAGCTATTAAACTGGAGTTTAATAAGACACAACAATTAAAACTGTATTTCTATTTATTTAATGCTCTGTTCTGCAAAGAGCCGCGCGGCTAGCATCATTTAAACATTAACGCTCATTTCATCACCTCACTGCATGATATATTAGCCTACTTTAGCGGTTTATTAATATTCTTTCTTTACTTTATACCTTACAGATGTGAGAGTGAACACATATTTAGTGATTTTCGATCAATGTGGCGCGTTTAAATGAACGGACCCTGATGTTTGAGTGTGACTAAAGAAGCTTTTAATGATTGTATCTAAAAAAACGGACCTCCCGCTAAACTTGTGGTATGACAAAAATATAATGTTAAGCTTAAAGATCATGTTTATTTATCTCTGTCAATCAATAAATATCTGCTTTGAATCCTCTATATTGTGTTGAAGTCTTTGGTTATTTATGTCATTTACTTCAGTATCTAAATAAGATGTCTGATGCTGATGTACAGTGCTGTGTTAACTTTTATTCATCGCTATGCTTGGTATAATACATATTTAACTAGAAAATTATTCAAATTATGCATAAAATTGAAACTTTAATGACCAGATTAAATCACAAATTAATTTAATCCTCATGTGAGGGACGATGTGTTTAAATAAAATTATAAAAACAATTTTAACTTGCTAGCTAATGTAATTTTCTTGTATTTCTTTTGCTTGTTTTCAGAAATAATCTTATAAGGACTTTATTCATTGCGGATGTGTCCCGGAAATTAAGTTTGGGCCACAAAAGCTCTCATGCGCTGTAACGTTTGTTTATGTTGTCACGTTTAGATTATTTTACAGGGTAAATAATAATTTCCACGTGTTCACAGGTAAACAGGTTCAAAGGAACGCAAGCATTAGATATAGTAAACAAGAGATGGACTCTTGTTGTAGACCTGAACAGTTGCGTAGCTCACGAATCAGCAATTTGAAGCCTGATGTCAATTTTTGTTCTTAAAATTGAGTCTCCATCCCTGACATTTACCAAGGGAACAGCTCATACATCAAGTCTTTCAACTGTAACTGTTTCGAAAGCAATGCAATAGCCACTTTTATCAAGTCAGCCTCATAAAAGCCAACCATTTTTGTGAACCAATTACAACTACATAATACTTTTAGTGATTTCCAATTACCACAACCTTCATTACCCAACACATTCAAGACATCCAGTTCAGTGTTCACGTCACCGAAATGATTCATTTATTTGGAAATCAGAACTAGCAAGCCTATTGTTCGGCTTTGATGACTGATCACTCAGTCCATTACACAGCAGAGAGTACAGTAGATCCTGTGGTGCTATGCCACCAAAAGGGAATTCAACTCTTTTCTACGAATTCAACCAAGAATCTACCGTATTGAAACAAAAGCAGGACCCTTTAAACGACCCCTGACAGCGACATGCTCCATGACACACTTGACTCTCCAGAACTACTCATAACAGGTCCAGGAAATGAGGCACTCATAGCAACGAGTACTTCAGAGGATAAAATCACCGTCGCTGCCTCCAACCTGAGCTCTGCAGGCGAGGTCGCATCCATATACACAGCTGACTGCCTGATGATTCAGAAATATGCGGTGAGTGGGGTCTCTCGACTTCATGGACTCTAAAAGATCCACGTAGGGTGACGGGAAACAGTCAAGACTGACGAAGGGTTATGCAAATGTTTCCGCATTCTAATTATGAAATATGAATCGTTAAGTTATGACAATAAACAAGTGGGAGAAGAGTTTTCTGCAGAAAATTGCAATCCTATTCAGCACAGAGTTGTAATCGCAATAAAATTAAGAAGCATCATTTGAAAGCTTATCTGAATAAACACTTCAGGCACGGTGAACTTGCAATATTATATAAGAAGAAATATTTTTGACAAACTCTCAAATGTCATTATTTCTCTCATAATTGACAGGTGTGTTCTGCTCTGTGTAAAATGCTCAAAGACTGTAACAAAGGGGTCTTCAATCTTATTTAGGGCAAAAACCGCTTGCTGGATTACAATATGATGCAGGGATCCCATTACAGATTATAAAGAAAAATGCATTTTAACCCTGGCCTAAAATTACATGCGTACAATATAATATTCATATATTTACACTACAGTTCAAAAGTTTAGGGTCACTTAAAGTGATAAGTTTCTCTTGACATTTCAAACCTTTTGATCTGAAGGGGTATGCTTTGATGTTGTAGTTTTGCAGACAAAGATATATTTTAGCAAATATATTGTTTTTCCGTTACAAAAAAATATGCATTTGATCAAAATGGTTTTGAAACAGATGACAATGGATACAAAGGGTGACTACATTGAAGATGAAAAACGGTTTGATGTATTTTTTGTCACAACATAATTGCAATGGTTACATTTGTGTTATTCCATAGTTTTGATGAATTTACTATTATTCTACCACTATAGTACCACGAACAGTTGAACAGAAATGTGAATATTGAATAATGATGCTTACATTGTACATTTTTTAAAGAATGTAACCAAACAACTGCCGTATACCCATTCACTTCTATTGTCTAAACCAATGCAAGTGCATTGGGTACCACCATTCTTCGGTTACCAACATTCTTCAAAATTTCTTCTTCTGTGCTGTGCAAAAGAAAGTCACACAGGTTTGAAATGAATTTTCATTTTTCGGTGAACTATCCCTTTAACATACGGGGCACAATTTTGCACAGCATATTTGTGAACCGGATATTCTAATATAGATCAATAAACTGGAAGAAACCATAAATGACTTTCCCAAACAGGTGTTCTTCTCTGCTGTAACACAGTTGGGAAGCATCGGAGCAGAGAAGAATACAGATTTTAAGAATACAGAGTTTGGCAGGAAGTAGCACCTTGGCCAGGTTAATTCTAGGAATTGCCATGTGCAACAGCTTGGAGCCAGGTAATCACGAGGCCTTCTCTGAGGGGGTCGAGCCAAAAATACACGGCCCATCCTCAACCTCTCAATTTCCCCATACACCAAACAAAATAATACCTTGTAAACAAATTCCTCCCTCCACTGAGTGACAGAAACGTATTTAGGACGTTCCTCAAAGGGCCAGGTGTACAGCTGATAGCAGGGGAGTTGAAAGACTTATGAGGGAAATTCTGCCTGTTTTTTTTTTTCGGAACGATGGATAAATCGCCAGACAACAAACAACATGGTCCCAACATGGTCACCTCAAATAGCAATGTTCATTATAGTCCTCAAAGACTTGTCTCATGAGAAAGCATCCTCTTTCATGTACCTCTGAAAGACCATCCACTGGTCTCTAATGTCCACACACACTCAGGTCAAAAAGTACAAAAGCATATCGTGCTGTATTATTATCTGTACTTACATACTGCGTACTATCAAGGGGTTAAAAAATATCACACATTTTTTGTTATATTGCACAGCTAAACAGGAACTTCAAATTGCTCTCCTTCTCTACAGGGGTTGTGGTATCTTTCCATAGGTGGGCAACTAAAGAAGCCCATTCACTCATCTGTCAAGTGCTCAGAGAATATTACAGCACATCAGCAACAACTGAGCAAATTAGCTCAGCATCCTCCTTGTCAAAGGCGAAAACGTATCTCCGGTTGCTCTCCTACACATGATGATATCTGATCTACGCAGCACAAAACGTAAGTCAATTAATTTGTGATAACCCCTAGATCTCAAAGCTATTTCAACCATTAAACTGGAGAACTCTCTTGATGGCTGACGCATCAGATTCTCAAGATGAAGAAATCAAATCTTGCGTGGGGTTGATTATATTAACAGCCGAGATATGACCAGAATATCTGCCGGGATAATGTGGGCATTTTTACAACCGATGAACAGTGGCAAACATGTTCTTTTTTTTGTTTGAGACAGAATACAAGCTTTTTCACAACACAGGCTTTATGCCAAATGTTACGGAAACCAGGTCTTGTCGCATCTAGTTCGGGTCTTTTATATGTGCTACGCTACATGTAGGCCATTTTGCTTAAAATGCCTTCAAAGTAGGTCTGGGCGATATATATCGCTATTCGCACTAATTATACATGTCTATATCGATTCTGAAACCAGTTCTGTGTTTTATGCACAGCTCTTCTGTGAACTATGGCTCTTTGATCAGTAGGAAGTACTGCTCGATCTAAAATCACTACGAGATTGAGTCGTTCATAATGTGCATTTGAAAAAGCAACACTCGTCAAAACATCATCATTATAAATATACTTTATTATCATGAAAATACCTGAAAAGGATTGAAGAACAGCGATAGTTCCATGAAATGCCAATGGTGATATTCTGTGTGTGTGTAAATCATTCTTCTGTCCCTCTGGCTTTCGGATGTTGCGGCATTTAACCGTAATTCACTGAGGAAACTGAGCATAATAAAGTATATAGTTAATAAAGTTTGTTTGTGTATGTGTCCCATGTCACACCATAGGACACATGCAGTACATTTGTCAACTATTCATATACAGATTGATATATAAAAGTTTTTATTTTTATTTTTCTTACTGACATTTGAAAATTACAATAGAATAAAACGTCAAAAATGAAAACAACTAGCTAGAATGTCTATTACCTAAAAATGGAAATAGACATTGCTTTTATTTCATAATGCGGTTACTTTGCGACAAGCGGATGTAAAGAGACCTGTTTTTTGGTTTAGTCATGTCACACTCAACATATAGTTAATATCTCCAATTCTGTACAGTAACTGTTGCAGACATGTACAAAAAGTAAAATGACTTCACAATTGATTGTGCTTTTGATAAAATGAAGGAACATTCTAGATTAAACTCTTAAACCTTTTCAGTTATGCTGCTGATCAATCATAACTTCCAATCATAAAGTCATTTACAGTAAAACATTTACAACAGAAGTAAAGCTCATGCTTTATTGCAAGCACTTTAATTAATTATTCAGTGAAAGAAAAAATTAGGTTTGAAAAATAATCACATTATAATTTCATCCTAAAGAGACACAAACCACTTGGACCCAGGGCAATTATAACACTACAGAATTGTGATTACATAAATGTTTTAAAACATTCAACTTTGAAGTGCTAAGTATTGTATAGATTTTAATCAATATGCCAACAGAAATCTGTGCACCAATCAAATGCACAAGTAGCCATTTTGATAAAAAGTACAACCAAATGTTAAAAAAGCCAACTGAAACAAGTTAGCTATTAGTATCGACCCATGATCTTCCTTGTTGACATCATTTTAACATAACAGCCAATGTTTGGGCTTTAACACAATGGCAATTTCTACCATTGACATTTGCAAAAAACATATTTAAATGCAAAATTTGCAATAAATGCACATTTTCAGCTGCAATATTCGTCATATACTGTACATATGAAAAGAACATTAAATAGGCACAGGATGATCCTGTATTATATGAGGTAGTTGGCAATGCACAAATCACACCAATCTCAAGCTAGCATGTATTGTGGTCATAAAAATGATCATCCAATGAATTTTCATTGTAAATGCCCATTGCACATACATTTATTCCTGCGGGAGAAGTCAAAATAAATGTTTTACGGTCACTGACAACATGTCACGTTATCGATAAAGTTCCAATTTGAATTCGGAATATTGCTTTAATCTCCAGATAATGGTTTAGATCAGGATAACATTAAATGGCACATTTTATCACTAAGCAATCAAAGTTTAAATGGAAGAGTGCACGTTTAAGGGCAAGGCAGACGGCACAAAAATGTTTTCTGTCAGATGCCTTCAAAGGTCAGAAGAAAAAATATGTCACCTTTCTAGATTTGAACTCACAAATGATGTTCCCCGTCTTGAATTTAGCACTGAAGAATATAAAACAGAGATGGTTCTTTCTTAGCTCTCTGGGAAACTGATTTGATCAGTTTTTGTCAAAGTAAGCTGTCTAAATACTATATACAAGACAAAAATAAACCTCACAGAGTGTGTCAAAACGCTCATGCTTAAAAACAACAACAACAACAAAAAAGTTACAGTTATAAGACTTACATTATTAAAAATGTTCAGGTGATGCATTGGGTGCTATAAGATCTATCTTTGTTTATTTTGCACTCAGCATACACAAAGGAATACAGTTTAATTCAAAACGCTGCGAGCTAGTTGTAACATACTTGAAAGTGCATTTGGTTGTTAATAATGCCAGATGAGAATGTCAATTCGAAAATCTCTAGAGGATGAGAAAAACACAAACTACTCTTGCTTTCCTTATACTACAGCTCAGTTAACCACAAAAACAAAATGACAAACGTGAGGTTGTTTAGTGCACTATTTTCAATAATGCTGTACTGCTATTCTATTGTGTACTCGCAGAAAAAAATCACTTGTAAACAATTTCATGGCAAAAATGTATCTTTGCACTTATGCTGTTCTAATCATCTTAAAGATGCTCTTCCACAGTATCTCAAACATCATCAAAAGGCTTGAAAATATTGAGACAGAGCACAGCGATTGCTCATCTACATCTCCCAGACCTTCAAAGAACTGTTCTATTAATCTAATCCCATCTCAGAATCACTTTATTCTACTCCGGGGTCTTATGGGAAGAATTTAAATGGTCAGATTTTAAGTCTAGCAAGCGCAGGCGCATCCGCACACACTCGCACATGCTGTCAAATCTCCACTGTATTTCTGGTTCAGCTACGCCATCAGCCATACAGCTGTTATCACAGTAATGCCGTCGCTTCTCACAGCAGTGTTTTTCATCTATGTCTGATCCCAATGCCTCTTACACACATATACACAGAGAGAGAGAGAGAGAGAGAGAGAGAGAGAGAGAGAGAGAGAGAGAGAGTCATGCATAACATTACACCTGAAGTGGACTCTAACAGGCAGACTAATGGCATGGTGATGTAACCTCTACATTGCACTGCAGGACACAAGGGTACCGCACAAGTTCCGTGTGGGTTTATCGTACATGCATCACCTTGGAGACCTGCAAACGGTTTCTATAAATCCATCCGAAAGCAGCAGCACATTAGATTCGTTATAGGCTGATGGTTGGAGAGGAACGCTGTCACAGAAATGTCAACACCCAAAGGTCAGATATGAGCCGGTAAAGGGGCGGCTTATATAAATCCATTTACTTCAGCAGGTGGTGCTTTATGAAAAAAGGCCAAAGCGACATAATCACAATGATTACAGCATGTCTGTATACTCAAAATAAACGAATCACCACATAGCGGCTTGAAATGCGCTTTGTGCCGCACGGATGACTAATGCTTGTGCATATTTATTCCCGCGGTATTAATCACAACCCACGTTTTGTTTCAAAGTTTTTGCTTCGTTTATGAACTAGGCATATAATCTAAGTAGCCAAATATAATTTTACGTGCAATCCACAGTAGTGCAAGGACAAACAGTGTGCACTCAAGGAAAAGACCAGATTAGATTTCATCAGAACTCAGCCTGTGCATGTCTCCTAACCGGATTAACTGCCACCTCCTGCCACAGTCAAACTCCGCTCGCCCATTTGCAACACTCATTATTTAGGGCTTGCGCTACAGGGGGGTGGAGCGGTGGACTGGTGGGTGTCTGACAGGCGGACCTTTAATCTCTCACGTCAGCACGAATCCTCGGCTGTCGAGATGAGTGAATATCCCGCAATATGTCTCACCTGTCCTGTGCTCGCCCGATGCAGTGGATGTGTGAAAACGTGTGTTTAGACTCCCTGTGAGGTTTCTGTTTATTAATTGATGATCCTTTTTCGGTGTTGTGACACGGCAAGACAAAAGCTGATTGTGCGTGTCAGGACGAAACAGTTCATTTAATGAGATGATCGAAGGGCAAATCAACATTTCACTACGGTTTAATAAACAACGTTTCAAATTCTTTACGGCATTCTTTGCGGGGGATAACAGAAGACGGGTTAAATGCAACTCGTTCATCAAATAAAGGCAAGGTAAATTGCTGAATGATTAGAAGTCAGGGCCCAGTGACCGAGTAGCTCTTGCCATTTAAGATTAATTTGAATCATTGCACTAAGTTACAATACAAAGCCACATTCACTTGCAAATCATTATGGTACGTGCTAAACACGAGATGTCAAAGCAATTAGACGCTAAATGTTTTTGCAAACTACTTTACTGTAGTTTATAACCAAAAGGCTGTTACATTATTGATGAGATGCATTTAGAAAAGTGCAACATGTAATAAGGGTGAAAAGAAATCTCACAAACCTGTAGATGAGATAGTAAAGACGGATCTATCTATCTACCTATCTATCTAGAATCCATCCATCCATCTACCTATCGATTCTGATGTTCTGATTCACAAGCTCTCAATTCGATTCAAATCTCGATTCGAGTCAATGATTACAGATTTAATACAAATCCTATAGATATTTCTAAAAAAGATCAGTAAACATCAGATTACAATGGTGAATTAAAAATGGAAATTAAGAGCCACAAACCTGTACATTAAACGTTAAACACACTTGGGTATATTGAAACAGAACAGTCGCATACCTTGATCAAACAGGATCAGGTTATTTTACATTTAAGATACAGTATAACAACAAAATGTCAGAAAATTAGCTGTAAAGAGAGGCTGTAATCATGTGAACCGCTGCCTTTTATGTGAAGGTGAGGTTAAATTTGACGCATCTGCCTTGTAAATCAAGCAATAAATGAACGAAATGCTCCCTGTTGTAACATCCACCCGTTGTAAAAAGAAAAGCGACATCTAGTGGAATGTAGTAGCAATAACATTCACGTTAATGAATGTTCAGCGCTTGCGGAAATTTGAAAGGAAAAAAATTGATTCGCGGATTTTGAGAATCGATATCGAATCGACCGTATAAAAAAACAACGATTAATCGATTTTTCGACACACGCTCCCTTTGAATTTTTTTTTGCCCAGCCCTAATCTATCAGCCGGTCTACAATATCTATATGCCTATCAATCTATACCACAGTTAATTGCAAGTTTAGTTAAGTTGTTTGTTAACTAGAACTCCCCTGCCCTGAACTTATCACATTTTTTCCCACATACTGCGAGGGTTTATAGAGTGTTGCGGTATCTATTTTAAGTTAACTTGTGATTGCAAAGAGACCGCGGGTGCAAAGAATAAAGACTGCTAATGAATCCCTGAACATTCGTTTAATTGCTAAAAGAGTCTTTTAATCAACGGTTATAAAAGCCGGAGAAGCATTCTGAACCTATAGAACCCTCAGGACTTGTTTACTGACTGGGAACTTGAATTGAGTCTAAATTTATTCAAATGGGCTGTGGAAACAGCTTCACTATCCTCAAGCACAACCATCTTGCTTGGAGCTCTCCCACCTCATCATCTCAGACTCAAAAATCCATCTGTAGGCTCCTCTCCTCAAACTGTGTCCTGTGTGTTGACGCATGGAATACATCGCCTTTCCTGCCAGTTTCCTCCATTTTCCCCCCTGACATACTGGGAGCTTGTCATAACTCACGGTGAATTTGCGACAAGCCTGCGCCTCCAGCATCAGGAGCAATATCCTGCGCACAAAAAAGAGACTTTCTTTTTTATAGTCTCGCTCTCAGTATCAAAATGGCTTCTGATTTGTATTCAAGTTGAGGTTCAGAATCCATACGGTGAATTATTGCCTCACTAACAACGCAATGGTAAGTCATTCTCTAATGGCCATTTAGATTGATATCAAGTTTGCAATGTGTTTGGCAGCTAATTTGTAAACTGATGGCTAAACTAAGCCCGGCGCGAGATAACGACTTTCTATTAGATGAGAATGGAGAAACTGCTCTCAATACGGCCCTCAAGATGAATCTAGGAGAATGTTAATGAGTGTCCACCCGTGCTGTTAGCCCTCCAAATACCAGAAACCTTTGTGTGTTCATAGCGTACAAATGGGGGATATATACAAACCAGACAAAAGCCAAGAGAGGTTCTGCTATTCCTGTACTTTGTCAATATAGAATAAACAAGGCATTTTGGATGGAGGAGCTAATGTCTGACTAATACATAGACATTTATTGTATTGTGCACTGTAAAAATAAAATGTGCCTCAAATATGCTGTTGTGTACTCAAAGAACCTTAAACTGTATTTTAAGTGCTTCAAAGCTCCTTTTCTCATAATAGGGTTATTGGTGGAACCATCTATAGTCTTTTTGGTTCTTCCAGGAACCTAGAAGATTCTTGAATAACCCCATATTCAGTTTTGAAGTTCTGGAGTCACTTTTTCATTACACTGGGACCTCAAAGTGCTTTGTGGGTTATTGAAGGAACTCAAATTCTAAAAAATGGTTCTTGTAAGATCTGTAAACTTGTAAGTGGTTCCTGGAGAATCTCTCTTGTACAAGACAGTATCTAGAGGATTCCCCATTCTGCATGAAATTTTTTGTGTCTTATCATTTTAATGTTTTATGAGAATAAGAATAGTCCAAAGTTTGGCTTTTGGCTCCTGCTATGTGAACACACATTTTAAAATCATGCACATGATTAGAAAAGGCTCAATGTTGTTTTGAAAATTTTTAGAAAGCTTTTAATTATTTTATATTTCTTACTATTGATATTATATTAATTGGAGACTAAACATTTTTATTCTATAAGTGGATCCTAAGTCACTGAAATGTTTTGAAAATGTAAACGTTGTTCTTTCCATTCAAACAAACTGCAGCTGCTCTGTGTGTTTATTGTGCAGTCTCGCCCTCCACAGTACTGTGACGTTGTTGGCCCAATGTCGCAGCGTCAATGCATGTGGCGCTTTCGTTGGTATGTGTGTTTAACGTTTTCCAGCTCTGCGCAGACCGTTCACTTTATGACAAAGAGCATACGGCATTAGAATATCATCTCTAAAGCATACAGAGCAGTCAGTTCACAAATAGCTCTCACTGTGCTTTGATGTCATACGCCGTTCCGTCTGCGATCAAACATCCCGCCACTGGCAGGAATTCAAAATAACGGATCGCAACAACCTCTCGACTGTCCCATTGGAGGTAAGTAAAGTCAAAATATATAAATAACTTAAATATACTAACTATATACATGTATACTGATACTCTGACACGTCTAATTGTATGGCCGTTTTTGGCTGTTTAAAGTAAACCGTTTATTTACACAGTGAAGGCAGCGCTTGTTTTAGCCGAGATGCTAACGTATATAAGTTAAGATGAAGCTTGTGGGGCTAACGTTAAATGGGTAACGTTAGTGTTAAATGACAAACATAGTCTTTCAGCCACTTTTAGTGAATGTATAGCTCTTTTTTTACTTGTTGTTTGTGTTGAATGGTTTTTCCACCCATGTTACATAAATTGTCTGTAATTAAATATTTTTATCATATTGAGCTCTGTTTTTATCCTTTTTCCTCAGAATTTTCTGTATTTTCCAGTTGAGCAGACAAAAAAAGTATTATATTTATTATGATATTATTATGTTATTTGTTATATTTGCACATGTAAAAATACTCACTGACAATGAAAAAATCTGAATAAAGTGGATTATTACAGTTATTGCTATAAATAGCCTATTATAGTCCTTAACCATAGACCAAAGCAGTGACTTCCAGGCATTTTAATATTTTGTTTATTGTTATATTTGTAAACCAATTGCAATTTGTGATGTGCTAAATGATTAAATGTAATGTTTTATGAGACTTAAAACTAAATCTAAATCCCTCTTTTTGTCTCCATGTCTTATTCTCAGGGACACCCAAGGCCAACAGACCCAGCTCCAGCCCTCCCTGATGCTCATCCTTGCACTGCCTGGGACACCTAAGGCCAACAGCCTCAGCTCCTGTTCTCTTTTTGCCATAAATACATATTTATTTTAGCAATACAAAATTGTGAAATGCACTATATAAATAATTTTGACGCTGCCTACATGGATCCTCACACCACCTGGTAATAGCAGGAAACCGGGGCGGACTGACCAGTAGGACATTCTGTCAAAGTCCAGAACGGCCTTCCCACCGACGGCCTATGGCTGTGACCTGAGGCAGTCCGGCCATCTGTTGTATCGCAACTTTTCCCGATGGGCCGCTAATGTATGGGTCTGTAATTGACGCTCGGGCCAGACGTTATT